>NC_133410.1:103325000-103480000 GCF_049350105.2 Macaca mulatta | reverse complement strand
TTTTAGAGTGAGGTGTCTTTTAGGAAGTAGAAGAGATATTTCCAAATTTACGAAAGTCTCACGGAACAACATATAGATGATTATTTATCTATCTCAGAAATAAACAAGAGGGTTTCCAGATAAATAAGTGTCTTATTTCAAATTTCCTCAAGCCATTAAGACATTAACTTTGGGAGTATATAATTTTCTTCATGGGTTTATAGATTATTTAAAGATCTTTCCTCCACATTTTGAACAATAGATGGTTAGATACTAAGTTATGTGTGAACTGTAAAATCCACACATATTACAGGAACATGAACATTTTAGTTCCTCAGTTTAACCTACAACTAGTCTCTATTACTTTGACCACTGCATTATTATGTAAGAATTTTAATTTACAGTGTTACTTGATGTCCACTAGGGGGGACCAAACCACGAACAGAATATATGCTTCTATTATTCCTCCAAGTGGTGAAAAACCCAAGCCATTTTTGATGGCCCACTTGAAATCACAAATTAGTCTTTAGTGTTTCCTATTTCTGAAAAGCTAACTCTATCAGGATATATTAGCAAATGTATGAAAACATTGGGGAGTCAATATTAAAGATATAATATTTTAGAGTAAAGCTAAAGCTTGCCAAGAGGTTTTGATAACTTGAAAGTTTATCAATTCTTAGAAAAACAATAAACTATTTTGAAATTGCTCAACTTTTAATAAATACCACATTTATACGTTTTTAAAAAACACTTGACTTATTTGACAAGAAGATGAAGGTGAATTCTGAAATATGATTCCATAATGTAGTATGTTAATGTATTTGGGGGTCATGATAAATATATAGAAGATTTTATCGGAACAATGTTGTTTATTGGGACAATTTCATCAGTGAATAGCTTAAAATTAATAAAGGCTACAACATTTTTGTAATTCTGTAATTTAAATTGCCATGGATTGAAAATATTGTTTTCCAAAATAAAGTTCATGTGTATCTTAGGACTCTGTGAATTTCAAGTTCACTATCTCTGTTATTACTTGAAATCTCTGATTTATAAGATTTTCACGACATGAAGCAGTACATTTTGCATAGTTCACAAAATGTTCTAAGAAATGTGAAATCTTTTTCATATTTTGTGAAAATATTCTAAGAAAGATAAAAATATTTTATGTCATGTAAGTATAATTTAAGAAACTTAGGTTGCAATAATTTTCAAAATAAAAAGTAAGCACACAGAAAAGTATCACTATGTAGAACTATAGATCCTAAACAATTTATTTTCATATGAGCAGCTTGAATTTTACTGCCGAATTAGTTAAAAAATTCAGACTTAATGTGGAAAATAAAAACATGACTTGTTTAAAACAACAAAAACAATCACAACAAAACCATTAAACCACAAAGATCTATCACATATCAGATCGATTTCTCTGCAAAATACAGAAAAGTATTGCAGAAACTAAATGTCCACTAGATGCCACACTTCCTTTGCTGAGTTAAGCAGTACTTTGACTCCTGGAAAGCTTTATGCAGATGCTACTGTATCTGGTAACAGGACCCCGACTCAATTGTCTTTTCCCTTACATTCTTTCGCTCCTACTATGATATGCCTAATCATCCAAAATTTGATTAGTAGTGGTACGTTATGAAGTTCTGCTGAGATCTTTAGCACAAGTACAGAGAGTTATATTTGCTGACTTTAAAGATCAAGTCAGAGTTAACATCCCTCATTTTGGAGCACTGTGTGTGTGTGTGTGTGTGTGTGTGTGTGTGTGTGTGGACAGTTAGACTTTTTTCTTCCCACTATTTCATTTTTAAAATTACATTTTTTTTTTTTTTCATTTTGTATACACATTCTCTATTTCCTCTCTCAAGAAAAACATAGAAAAGCTAATTTTTAAAAAATATAATGAGAAATAACTTTTTGGAAAACTACGTTGAATGAAACTGAATTGTCTTTAGAGACACTGACTTTTTTTTTTTCAGAGATCATTAAAATGGAAAAAAAATTGACAGTCTTTCTGTTTTCTTTGACATTTTTGGTAAGTTGAATTCAATAATGAAATGAATAGAAATCAGTAAATAGGAGAAGTACAAGAAATTATCCCACAAGCTCCCACCCCATGTTATTAAACAAGGTTAACAGGACTACTAAGTATTAAGAATATTTACACTGAACTTGAACCACAAGTATTTGATGTACCTGTGAATTGTCATTTATGACATCTCCATGGAAATGTAATCTGAGATTAGCATTTGGTGATATAAAATAAATAATGTATCTTAATCATGTGATAGTGTGAGGCCAGTCCTCTGTCTTCCTTCAGATTACCAGTCACCTAAGCAATTTTTCCCTAGAACAATTATAACTTTATGGTATTGTGTTTTCCCTACTCCCAAAATCTTTTGAGGATTTGATCACTGCATCTAATCACGAAGGAATCTGCAGTGAATTTAAAAAACTGCACTTAAACTGACTTCAATTGTTGAAGTAGCTAGTGAATTTTTCCACTTAGTGTGGATTTGTTTTCTAAATTAATGTGTTTTCAAAATTAATTTTCAGATCAATCCCTTTCTTTGTAACCTGTGTGGAAGACTCTCTGTCTTCGTCACCCCTGTTTCTCTCTCTAACCGACATAAACTAAACTGAACTATTGGCCAGTCGGTTCTAGAGAGGACGAAAATATCAAACAGGTCTTCAATCTAAAACCACAACAACAACAAAAAACAAAAAACAAACAAATCAATGCAATTGCTTTGATTGGTAAATCTAGATAATCTGTATATATACAACAGGAGGTTATCAAAATAAAGTACTGTTTTCTCATTCATACTGTTTTCTCATTGTGGGAATTTTTTCCCACAAACATAGCATTTATTGTTAAATACTTCATTAAGTGGGAAACTGAAACAATTCCTGGTAATTTTCCCGAGGAAACTTGAAGAAATATACTAATCCAAACATGGCTGTGTTCAAAGAGCTCAAGTAAACAAAGCAAGATAATTCTGACACCTCCTAAAAGCTGATCTAAGAACAGATTTTGTCTTAAATTCTAGTGTCTCTATGAGTATCTTTAATAGTATACACCAAAAGCCCAAAGGGCTATTTAGAAATGAAGAAAACCTGGGGACTTGGAGTACTCAAAAACCACTTTTTTCCCTCATCTGAAAGATGAAAGTATGGTACATATACTATAATTTGTCCTGTAACTTATTTCCATTGAATTCTAAGAGTTAAGTGGATTCTGCCTTAATGACACACTTTAACGCTCTCATTTTCCAGGAGGTTGTATCTGTATCAGAAATCATCCAGAAAAAAAATTGCTGGTAACTGAGCAGCAAGAATATGGTTTGCATCATTCTAGGCATTGAGGAGAATAATCAATGAAGTCCTCAGAATTCTTTTTAAAAGTTAGAGGTAAGATACACGGTTGCACGTTGATAAAAATTAGAATGTGTTTAGATCTGGATCTTGCTAAAAAATTAGGTCAAGGGAGCAGGGCAGTAGCCTGGTGTATGTCTTGGGGTGGGATGCTCTCCTTAAGCAATCAGTAATATCTTAAAATGTAAAACCCTGGCTGGGTGAGGTGGCTCATGCCTGTAATCTCAGCACTTTGGGAGGCCGAGGCGGGTGGATCATGAGTTCAGGAGTTCAAGTTCAGCCTGACCAAGATGGTGAAACCCTGTCTCTACTAAAAATACAAAAAATTAGCCGGGCATTGTGGTGGGCGCCTGTGATCCCAGCTACTCGGGAGGCTGAGGCAGAGAATTACTTGAACCCATGAGGTGGAGGTTGCAGTGAACTGAGATCATGCCACTGCACTCCAGCCTGGGCTACAGAGCAAAACTCTGTCTCAAAAAAAAAAAAAAAAAAAAAAAAAATTAAAACCCTAATAGTAGAACACTTAACTCTTCAACTCTTCTAACAATATGGAAGTATTAATAGGATATTTAAATAAGGTCTCAAGTTGGAGTACAGTAAGTTAGTGTTGATACTTTTTCTATAGATATGTATATATTATATAAGAGTGATTTCAATAATTATATTTTTATAATAATAATATTCGTTACCTCTTTACTATGTATACACATCCCCTCCAGGTCTTTGAGTACAAAAGGAGGACTTAGAAAGTCATAACGTTCTTTATATCTTTCTTGAAGACAAGAAGGGCCTAGATCTTGGGCACTCAAATTGCCTTTTTGGTTTTCCTGGGTCAGGAAATACCGTTATCTGTATTCGTTCTTCTGTGCCTATTGTCCCTCACCACTACCCAGCCCAACAGTCAGCAGAATCAACCAACTATCTATAAAAATGGTGCGAAAATAGAAGTTAAATGGTTAGCAGGTTACCTCTTAGGTTTAAGATTTGACTGGTCCTCAAAATTACCCTAAAGGAAAAATTACTCTTCCTTCTAAGATCATCACTAAACTAATGGCAAACAAGTTTGAGCTTAGTTGTCTCCCAGAACATGTTTGTCCCAAATAATGTCTTGTGAGTTGGCATTCTCACTGGGTTCTCCAGGAAGTGTATAGATGAACCCAAATTTTGTGTGAAACGCTCCACTTGCCTTATGGGATCATCATTAATTCCTTCAAGTCCTTTCTGTCTCTCTCCATCCCAGGTCTCATGCTTAAAAATTCTTCTGAGACCTTGTATGAGGTGAACAGTTCACATATAATAGGACGGAGTCTAACGCCAAATACATTTGGTTATATAAGTGCGAGGTAGAAATAGTCTGAAAAAGATATAAGCTCTGTGGATTCAAAGTTGGCTTAATGCTTCTAGAGAGATATGAATGTGGCAAGGAAAGGATCATAACTCCAAAATTTTGGCAAAGTCACATCCATACGGCATCAGACCCAATATATTCAAAAAGAATAAAAAATTGAGAGCTCAAAGTAAAAAGAATTTATTAGTGAATATTAAATGCTAAAATTAATATTTAAAGTCATTGATTATTGTTGATTTTATCACTGAATTTTTTTTTTATGAAAGAAATTTTGCAATGTGAAAACAAGGCCCTGCTAGACAATAAAGCCTTATAGCGCTATTAAAATAAAATGATGGGATATTGGTACAAGGACAGGTATACACATTTATGGAATTGAATAGGTAGTTTATAAAATGGGAAGAATACATGATCATTACTTTGTCTCTTTCTCTTATCACTACTTATTTATTTCATTTGTCTTTAATTCATTATTTTTCTATCCCTCTTTTGTCTATCTAATCTATATATTTGTCATGCCTCTTCTTTTTTGTGACGAGCACGGAGAAAACATATATAAAATCAAGAACTAAAGCCAGCACTATAAAAATATGAATAAGAATTTAAGAATAGAGAGGAACTCTCCTCCACCGGATACAGACAAAAAAGGTCCATTTAGATTTGACTTTGAGCTTCAAGGCAACCAAAGGGAAAAGAGATAAAGTCCATTATATATTACTAGTGTAAGAGAGAAAAAAAAATCTTAATTTTTCCAGGAAAGCAAGACATCTCCTAGTAAGCTTTACAAGAAATTTATTACATAGAGCTCCATAAAGGGACAGCAGAATATGGTTTGGGGAATCTTTTTCTTATTGCAACAAAACATAAAGAAACAATTTTTTTGTGCGTGTGTTTGTTTTTGAGATGGAGTTTCACTCTGCCAGGCTGGAGTGCAGTGGTGCCATCTCAGCTCACTGCAGCCTCTGCCTCCCGGGTTCAAGCGATTTTTCTGCCTCAGCCTCCTGAGTAGCTGGGCCTGAATGCGTGTGCCACCACACCTGGCTAATTTTTTGTATTTTTAGTAGAGACGGGGTTTCACTGTGTTAGCCAAGATGGTCTCCATCTACTGACCTCGTGATCCGCCTGCCTCGCCCTCTCAAAGTGCTGGGATTACAGGGATAAGTCACTGTGCCCATCCCAAGAAACAGAAAGACTGTGTCTTAGATTAGGCCAGGCGTGGTGGCTCATGCCTGTAATCCCAGCACTTTGGGAGGCCAAGGCAGGTGGATCACCCGAGGTTAGGAGTTCGAGACCAGCCTGACCAACATGGTGAAACCCCATCTCTATTAAAAATACAAAAATTAGCCAGATGTGGTGGCACGTGCCTGTATCCCAGGTACTTGGGAGGCTGAGGCAGGAGAATTACTTGAACCAGGAAGGTTGCAGTTAGCAGAGATGGTGCCATTGCACTGCAGCCTGGGCAACAAGAGTGAAACTCCATTTCAAGGAAAAAAAATAAAAATAAAAGACTGCATCTTTTTTAGACTGTATCTTAGATCATTTTTTCACCAAAAGCTAATGACAAAACAGAAGAATAGAAATTCTTATACGAGAGAATTATAAACTAGTGTTTGCCATATGTGGTAGGCAGGACTCTAAGATGTCCTTCAAGATTCCCATCCTCTGGTGCACACGTTCTTAATAATCCCTTCTACTTGCATGAGGCCAGGACTTGTGGATATAATGGGATGTTACTCCTTGATTATGTTTCGTTACCTGGCAAAAGGGGTTTTGCAGATGTAATCAAGGTCCCTAGTCAGTTGATTGAGGGTAGGCCTGACCTAATCAAGTTAAGTGCTTAAATAAGGTGGAGAGATTTTTCTCCTGGCCTTACAGGAGCATACTGTCATGTTGTGGAGAGGGCCACGTGGCAGGCAACTGTGGGATGCCTCCAAAAGCTGAGAAGGAGGCCGGGCACGGTGGCTCACGCCTGTAATCCCAGCACTTTGGGAGGCTGAGGCGGGTGGATCGCGAGGTCAGGAGTTCAAGACCACCCTGGCCAAGATGGTGAAACCCTATCTCTACTAAAAATACAAAAATTAGCCAGATGCCGTGGTAGGCACCTGTAATCCCAGCTATTTGGGAGGCTGAGGCAGGAGAATAGCTTGAACACAGAGGCGGAGGTTACAGTGAGCCAAGATCGTGACACTGCATTCCAGCCTGAGTGACAGCTGAGAAGGGCCACCACTTGGCAGCCTCCGAGAAAGGAGGACCTCAGGCTTACAACTGCAAGGATCTGAATTCTGCTAGTAACCAGTGAGCTTAGTAAAGGAGCCTGAAACTTAAATAGATTACAGCCCCATTAATGCCTTGACTTCATCCTTGTAGGACACTGAACAGAGAACCATTGGTGCCATGCTGGACTTCTAAACTACCGATTCAGGTAAGAAAAATGGGTGTTGTTTTAAGCTGTTAAGTTTGTAGTAATACATAACATAGCAAGAGATAACAAATACTGTGCTTGGAAAACTCCACAGACCAATAAATCCCTCAAAATATTTGTCCCAACTTTCTACATTTACAAGTAAGGAAATAATCCACAGTAACAACTATTATAGAAGTTGAAAACTGGTGCCTGTGGCCTGAATTCAGCACTAGATGTATACTGTTTAGCTTGCACTGTTAAAAACATGTTTAAAAAATTCAGTTTTCAATATCTTAAAATTGAGAAATTATTATTGGCACAAAAAATGGCTACTTCTGGCTTCTCTCTCTTTTTTTTTTTTTTTTTTTTTTTTTTTTTTTTTTTTTAAGATGGAGTTTTACTCTTGTTGCCCAGGCTGGAGTGCAACAGTGGTTTCTCATCTCATTGTAACCTCCGCCTCCCGGGTTCAAGTGATTCTCCTGCCTCAGCCTCCCGAGCAGCTGGGATTACAGGTGTGCACACCACCATGCCCGGCTAATTTTGTATTTTTAGTAGAGATGGGGTTTCTCCATGTTGGTCAGGCTGGTCTCGAACTCCCAACCACAGGTGATCCACCTGCCTTGGCCTCCCAAAGTGTTGGGATTATAGGCGTGAGCCACCGCGCCCAGCTCTGGCTTCCCTTTAAAAATAAAAAGGAACAGTGAGCCGTGATTCTATTTGGAAATAATTACCTAGACCAAGAACTTAGTTTCTTCCTTTAAATGAAACTTCTGCTTCCATTTTGCTATATCCCCCTACGCTGTTTTTAAAAATTGCACCAAGATACTTCTCTCATTTCACTCATTTGCATTATCTGCCTGACTGCTGTATAACAAATGAGATAAATTATAAGTACTATATAAAAAGAAATATATGTTATATATGCAAGATACATAAATTTTTGTATGCGTAGATATATGGTACTTGTATACTTATTCATTATTTATAAATATAATCCAATCCATTTTGCTGTATGAAACACTCCCTTCTTTTTAAACATTTTTTTCCTTTCATGTTGCAAAGAACTTTCTAATAGGGGAAGCAATGATCGTTGGGTTGCCCTCAGTCATGAGCCTGGGGTCACTGAACCTTTTGGGGCCCCTTTAGATTACACTGTAAACTACATAAAAAATGCTACTCAGTGTACATGTCCTGGTTTTGAATATATTTTCATATTTAATCTTAACAGAAGTTGAAAGAAGAAAGATGATGTTAAGATTATCATTGCAAACTCACCCCTAGTCCACTTCCCACACAAGGGGTCCAAGCAAACTCATCAAATGGAATAACCAGTTTTGGGACAAGTTAACTAGCTACATTGTTTACTTATTATTCAGAGCAGTATAGCCACAGACAGATTATGCTATGGACTGAGTGTGTTTCTCTTAAACTCTTATGTTGAAATACGTGGAAATCACCCACAATGTGATGGAATTAGGAGGTGGGGCCTTTGGAAGGTGAATACATTACGAGGATGGAGGCCTATGAATGGGATTAATGCCTTCACAAGAAGAAACAGGAGAGCTTCTCCCTCTCTCTGTTCCCCACTGCGTGAGAATACAACTAAAAGAGGGCCATTTACAAATCAGAAAAGGGACCCCCACCAGAATCTGACGACACTGGCACCATGATCTTGGACTTTCCAGCCTCCAGAACTGTGAGAAATAAATTTCTGTTGTCTGAACTAGCCAATCTGTGGTATTCTATTATAGCAGCTGGAACTGGCTGAAGTAAACTATAATTGCTGTTACTTAACTTCTGTTACTCACATGGGTGTTTTGACATAGAGCTTGTAGATGAACATACAAATCCTGATTTTAGGGCAGGAAATGTTCTTGTAGTAGATTACAAAAATGGCTACAAATTCTTTCCATCCATTTATATACCTTTTTTTTTTTTTTTTAAACAGTGTAACTTTGCATATCCTTCCATAAAGAGTGGAATCTATTTCTTCATGACTTGAATCTGGGCCATGTGACTTGCTTGGAACGGTAGGAGAGTAGCAAGTGTAATAGAGATAAGGACTCGGCTTTTGGGGGCTTGCCTCTCTTGCTGGTCTTGTGAATCCTATATCTACTACAATGTGAATGAGCCTGGCAAGCCTGGCAGGGTGATCAGATTCATGGCTCACTTACCATGTTGCTTCAGTAGACAACCAACTGGTCTCCCTACATGAGAGGGAAACTTTGAATACTAGCTGATCAGAGACACATGTAGGGTGTCCAACTCATCTTCATTTGGCAGGAAAACTGAGATGGTCAATTACCCCAGATACATGATTGAGCCCAGCCAAGGCTAGCACAGGAGCCATTGTCTAAGTTCAATCCAGTTTTCTTACCCCCCAAATCATGAGTGAATACATACATAAGTTTTTTGTTTTGTTTTGTTTTTGTTTGTTGTTTTTTAGTCTAGCATAGTTTATTATGCTGTTGAAGCTAACTGATTCAGACTGTTAGAGACCTATCCAGTTCATTTACCTTGTTTTGGAGATCAGAGAGAGTTGAAATTCAGAGATAAAATGATACCCAAGGTCACTTATCTGGTAAGTATTAAGTTTGTCAAGTAAATCAAAGCCAATGTTAACACATGCCAGGGAAAATCTTCCAAGGGATAAATATTTGGACAGTAGTATATAAAAAATCCACAGGTGATGACTATCCAATTACGTACATATGGAGAAGCTGTATAATACAGCATACAAGAGCAAGGGTTTTGAAGTTAGGAAGACGTGAATTCAAATTCTACTTGATCATTTCAGATCTTAGACAATTTACCCAGCCTGCCTAATCACCAGTTTCCTCAGTGTGAAATGGGCATATTTATATATACACCAATAGGTTTGATAATGTGTGAATTAATTTAATACAATAATATAAAGTATTATATATAATGCCTGGCACATAGGAAAAATTTCATAGATGCTAGTGATTGTTTTTATAAATATGCATGTTACAGAGTCATTAAAACACTTGTTTATGATATTTTAGTATTTGGTTTTGGACAATCTTAGTAGTGGCCTTGGACTGAGTCATTTCCATCGCTAGTCCCAGATAGAATATAGACTAAGAAGCAGAGAACCTAATTTTAGTTATTTTATGCCTCGTTTTTTTCTAGTTTCTATAACTATCATAAACATCTACAGCTTCAATATTAGGAAGCTATCTGTGGTTAATTCTATTTTTAATAATCTCTTTTCTGTTTACAGCCAATTTGAAAAGAAAAATTTCTTACCCATAGACCTTAGTTAAAATTTATTCAATCATTTTTGTTTGAAAGTATTAGTTACTATATGGGTTTCAGATATTTATAAAGGAATATTACTAAGACATTAAAGAACAAAATATTCACATTAGCAAAACTAGCCTTAACACTGTTTGAAGAGTAAAAGGTAACTCAGAAGTCAGAAAACACTAAAATATTCTGATTGGACCTATTGCCACAATGAATGGCAAGCTGGTACAGTTAAGCAGAAATCCATTCAGGTAACCAAAAAAAAAAAAAAAAAAAACACCAGCTGTAAACCCCCAGCTGCAGATGGAAGAAAGAAACATTACAGAAAAAGCATCTTAAACTTCTCCGTACTGTAGTTTTTGTGAATGACCATTGTAATGTCTCTGGTATGGGAGCACATTAAGAAGAAAAGGCAGGATCAACACCGTGACCAGGCTACAAGCCTCAGGAAAGGCATTGTCAGTTTATTGTTGAAGGCACATTGTTTAACATTTCACCGAGGAAAATATCCCTTGGTATTTCAGGGACAAAGTTGCATCTCCAAAGCTTCCTCTGTTTACAGTTGTCTTCTCATAAATTCCATGGTAAACAACCTACTCTCCATAAGGTGATTTCTCTATAAGCATCTAATTTAAATAATAATTATAGTCTCTGAACTTGACATTAGCATATTTTTATACTCTGGAATAAGATTGTATTAAAAAATTCTAGATGTGTCTCAGGAAATAAAATTTTACTGGATGATACTGTGTTTATGTTTTAGAGTACAAATTAAGGTCTTCATTATATAATTAATATCTTAAAAATTGTTACCAAGCAGATTAAAACAAATAAAGGAGCTCACATACATTTTAATTTAGGCAACCATAAAATAATATTGCTTTAAGCCTGTGTATGCAGAGTGAGTTATTTGGTATTTTAAAGGTGCTTAAGTGTGTACTTGTACAGAGGAAGTTCTCTTTCTACAGGACAGGTTTAAGGCACAATAGCAGCATTACTAGCTTCTCTGAGTATCCCCACCAGGGAGCCTTCATCTATCCCTGGTGAGACCAGAATGAGTTGGTAGTTCAAATTCCATTGCCCGTTCAGTCTCCTGAGACTTCAAACGAGGGAGCCAATTATGATGGTGGGCGCTGGGTTGCAGACTTGTGTCCATGATTAATCAGACTGGGTCTGCCTCCAGTTCACATTATAAACTCCAGTGAGTGACACTCAGGTAGTGTAGCTTTCACTCAGGCCCACATGGACTGGGTTGGAACTGATGAACTGACATTCTGCAAGAGAAAGCTTCTTATTAGTCCCTTGAGTTTATCAAAAGCCATCAATTACTTCCTTGGTGGACTACCTTACGCAGCAGCTAGCATTCACTTTTATATTACCTTTTAAACAGCAGGACCTGATAGTTATAAAAAATAATATGAAATCTGGCATGACACCTAAGAAATTTAACATAGATGGCTAAATAATAGCATGTTTTCTTCTGTAAGAGATAATATTATTTGATTAGCTAAGATGAATAAGTAAAAACCCTCTGAAGTTTTAATAACAGTTTACTTTAAAAAACATATTTATTTGGTTTATCCAGATGAAATGTTAATGTTTGGAAATGACTGCACATTTAGAAATACATATCCAGGCAAAGGAAGATTGTAAATTTAGGGACATAAGAAAAATTACATTTTAATAAAGGATAATGTATATGGTAAACACTGTTATTATAATGCTTCTTGGTGTTGCTGAACAAACAATTTTATGAATTAGGTTTTACCCAGAGATACTGGATACCACAGAAGAGCTAATTAAATATCAAGTCAATAACTTTCCTTTTAAAAGGACTAGAATAAGAAGAGGATCTCATTCTAAACTCCTCCAATAGTTTGTATGAAAACTTTTTGACTTTAAATTGATTTTAAATGGGAAAAAAGGAAATACTTGAGCTCACAGTCTAAATTATGCTAATAACTATTTATAATTTTTAACATATTATTCTTTAAAAGCCTAATCAGTGATCAAAAGATTGCGATGGTTTGTTTTACTTCTGCTCCTAGAGTATGTATATGCATTTTATGTACTGATGACTCTTTTAATCTTGTAAGAACCAGATCCAGCAATGAATCACATTCTTTGAGTGAATAATTCAGTCCTTGACGCCAACCTCTGAGGGGGAATATTGTGGTCATGCTGTCTGAACAGTGTGGTAGCTATGGCTACCTATATAATTCTTCGCAATGAAAAAAAAGTGACAATGACATTAAATTTAATCAGGTTCCCCTTTTCTGTGGTTCCCACTGGGATGAGCCACTAGTGTCTTGCCTTAAATATTCAAAGGCCTTCCTGAGTAGTTTGCATGTGTTCATATACTGGGACAGTGTCCTGCTAATACAGAACAATAGATCTGTCATGTATTTCTTCTGCAAGTGGATGTGAGTCTAAAGTTACTAAGTGTAAGGTTTAAGGGCTGTTTTCCCCTCAGCGACTTTCTTTACTTAAATCTGAACAAATGGCAGTAAGGAAACCTACATAGACACTAAAGTGTAGTGAACTTAATTATCTGAGTTGGAAACTCAAGTGGGATAAAGAATTCTGATTGCCAAATAGTCATAAAGCTGCCCAGCATTTTCAGTCACAGTTCATCTGATATGGAAGACACAGTACAGAATATCACATGGTTGAAAACATTTGCAGAACATACTTGACAAATATTTAGGGACGGTAACCTATAGCCATGCCCTTGTACTTCTGCAGAATATTCAGGTGGATATAACTTTTTACAAAATCATAGTTGAGAAATTATAAGGTATGTTTTGTGCCCATTGTACATACCTGGGAGGATGGTAAGCTAAGTTTTAGCCTTCGAAGGATAAAAAACACAAAAGGATGGCCATTATAATAGTCTATAAATGGCTGTAACAGATCTGTGCTATTCATTTAAAATCTCTCTGCTCATGACTTTGATATTTGGAGAAACTGAAGAAAGGGAAATACAAATTAATTCCTTTTGTCTCTCTGTTTTGTTTTGTTTTTCCTCAGAAAGGCAAAACCAAACAAGCAAATAAACAAAAAGGTAGCAAACAAAACTCATTATTTCTAGGAAAGAAGTGCATTTTAAAAGTAATTAAGGATTGTACATGATACTTTCTACTGTCTAAACAGAGTAAGCCTGTCTTGGGTTACGTTTAATCCCCTAATATCTGATATTAAAAACTGACCCTGAAAATCTTTGAAAAGCATCAGTTAATATATTTGTGTGATATATTATAAACCTAAGAACAATATTTAAATGGTATATAATAGACATAATATAATACATGGCAAATTTCACAATTCTTTCAGACTTTTGAATATGCTTGCATAATACTACCTGCTAACTTTCTTCTATCATGTATAAATAAAATAGTAGTGAAATATTGGACATTCTTTATTTTTCTTATACTTGATTTCCTCTTTTATTAGGCCTGAACTTCTATTGAAATCTTAGTGTTCTTCGTGTAGTAGATATACATATCTAACTCCTACTAACATCAGTTTCATTGCATGAAAATTGTTAGTTCATTACACAATTGAAAGGAAGATTGATCCATTTATAGGTTCATGTTTTAATTTACTAGGTAGGTGTTTAAAGATGGACAACTTAAAATTGTTTCTAATGTCAAGATCTTAGTCTAAGAAATGAGTTTATCACAAATCTATAAGAAATTTCTTCTTTAATGGCATATTATTGACCTCCAAGTCATGGAGGAGTTCAAGGTCAACCAGTGAGACACTCACAGTGGTCAACTATTTTTGACTGACTGACACTTGTTTTTTAGCCTTTGAAAATGTGATTTCATGTTTATCAAACTTTGACATAAAGCATTGTGTGCAATATAAAAATAAGGACCTTATGCTATGGCTTTCTAATATAAATTTGACAGGCAATATATTGCCATCCTCTTTAGGACAGATCAGTGTCAAGGGGCCAGGAGGTCAGGAATGAACAGTCTTACTGAATAGGTTTCAGTCAGAGAAGACAGGTTGCACAGGAAAAATGCCTTTCCCAATGGTCCCATTTGTAGACCTAAGATATTGCAACTCAACTCTCTCTGCTCTTCCTATTGTCTGGCAACAGGGAGATAGAACAAATCAGTAACCTATGCGCATATACCGAAGATGACATGAAATCCTTGTTAAGTGTACAGTGTAAAGGAGTTTAGGGAGAGTTTTATGTAAATGCCAGGACTGAACCTAGGAAAAAAGAGTGGCAGGTAAAGTTTATCTTTATGACTTTTTATGCCTCAGCACTTAATTTTTCCTTCCATATTGTTTCCCTTCTTGAATATTTCTTGCCTTTTAGGAGTTAGATGTTAGCTGATAAATGGTTAGTGTCTAACCTATTGCAAGATATCTTAAAGTTTGTTCAAATCTATGATTTCAGCCATCCTAACCTGCATAGTACATAACTGACTGTTCACAGTCTCATTTCTGTCTTTCGAACTTAGTTCTTGTTTGGACTACAGAAGCCAAAGTTAGAAGAAACCATGTAAGTTTTGAAAATCACATTTTTGCCAATGGGTTTGTTTGTATGCAATCCTTAAATCTGAAAGAATTGATGAATAAGATATTGGAATGCTACTTCAAAAATGTATTGGCCTTTGCATTAGGCTTGGTGATTCTTTTGTGCTTATTGTATTTCAAAGAAATCACATTAAAAATATTTCCTTTTGAAAAAGCAACCTTTTGTAAAAGATCCCCTTAAATAATACATTTTCTTTGGAGGCGAAACAACCAAAATCATAAAAATATTTTAATGTCTGTAATCTCATTATATAGACATTTCCACTAAGGACATTTGGACTATAACCATTATTTTTCTATTTTAAGTATTATTGTGATTAATGCCTTGTAATGGAATCTCATGTTGTTACTTTTGCTGCTGAACCCTTTGAAAGTAAGTTGCAGATATCTTGATATTTCATTCTTAACTATTTTGGCATGTGTCTCCTAAAAGCAAAGAAACTCTTCTACAAAATCTTAATGCTATTTTTAAAGGAATTTAACAGTAACATAATAATACTTTATAAAATATATAGTCCATATTCAAATTTCTTCAATTGTCCCCCAAATGCCTTTTATGTAGCTATAACTTCCTTTCTTCCCTCTTTCTTTCTTCCCTCCCCCCCTTTTCCATCCTTTCTTTACACCTTTCCTTCTCCCTTTTTCCTCTCCCCTCCCTTTCTCCCTCCTTTTCTCCTTCCTTCTTTCCTTCTTTCCTTCCTTCCTTCCTTCCTTCCTTCCTTCCTTCCTTCCTTCCTTCCTTCCTATCCAAGATCCAATCAAGGATAGTGCATTGCATATCGTTAGATTAAAGGACACTACTTGGTCTCCTCTAGTCTAGAATATTCCTGCTCCCACTGTTTATTGTTTTGTCATGATCTTTGTGTTTATGAAGAGTCCAGTCAGTTGTCTTATGTAAAGTTACACAATCTGGATTTTTTTCTGATTATTATCTCATAATTAAATTCAGGTTAATTATTTTTGGCAAGAATACTACATACATGATTTGGAGAGATTCACATTGAATTTATTCTTTTTGAGTTATATATAAAAGGCACATATTCACCTATTTTAAATTACTTATTCAGAGTTAAAACTATACTTTGCCAATTAGAAAGAAATATTTTAATTTATATTTCATGATTATCGATAAAGTCAAATATAATTAATTTTTTTGTTAGGTTTTTTTTTTTTTTTTTTTTTTGAGACAGAGTCTTGCTCTGTCACCCAGGCTGGAGGGCAGTGGTGTGATCTTGGCTCACTGTAACCTCTGCTTCCCGAGTTCAAGCAATTCTTCTGTCTCAGCCTCCTGAGTAGCTGGGATTACAGGCATATGCCACCACGCCTGACTAATATTTGTAGTTTTAGTAGAGACAGGGTTTCAACATGTTGGCCAGGCTTGTCTTGAACTCCTGAGCTCAGGTGATCCGCCTACCGCGGCCTCCCAAAGTGCTGGGATTACAGGCATGAGCTACTGTGCCCAGCCTGTTAGTATTTTTAGATAGATTTGTTGGTTATTTTTTTTGCCCATTAAATAAATTAGTTTAATAATGTATTTACACCAGTGACCCTATGGAAACTGAAGGGGTCAGTTTTCCCTCTTTGGTGCAGTCAAGGGATAGCCATGTGATTTTGACCTGACCAATTAGAGACTCTCAGGACTTTTGAATATTGAGTGAAAGATACAAAGGATAGCAGAAGTTTATTCATTACATCTGTGGCAATATGCTGGTCACATTCTCCTTGCTTAAGGGTTCTTGTGGCTTTACTCTCAGGAGTCCTTGCCTCCTTTTTAAGAAAACTAATTCTCCAGCCTTCTGTCACTTCTGTGATTCTTGTGATATGCTTTCAATATGTTATCTTCTGGTAAAGTTAATTACAGTTGCTTTCTATGGCATGTAGCAAAGAATCCTCATTGTGATTTCTATAAAATTATAACTTCTCTATGCTAGATCAAGAGCTAGTCTCTGAAAGCATTTCTACTGGAGAAAATGGAAAAAGTTAAAGCTTTAAGTTCACATGATGATCTGAGGATATAATGCTCAACTTTAAGGTTTTAGTTGATTTTAAATGAAGAAAGTTAAAGCAAGAAAGAGATATCAAATTTTAGCCTATCAAATTAGCAAGGATGAAAAAGATGAAACTCACATGAAGAGAAGGGCAATCTCTCTTATTAACTGTTGGTAGGATATAAACTGATAATAGTAATTTATAGTGCAGTTTGGTAGTAGAAATCAACATTTAAAATGAGCATATCCTTTGATTTAGTAATCCTACTTCAAGTACTGCCTTCTGAAAAGATAATTACACTTGTTAGAAAAGGTATATGTACAAGGATGTTCACTGAAGCAGTTTAAAGAGCACAACATTGGCAAACACCCAAAGTCCATCAATAAAAAATTGTGTAAATAGTGCATACATACAATAGTGCATTTTGTAGTTGTTAAAAGAAATAGAAATATCTATTTGTTGACAGAAAAAACCATTAATAATAAATTATTTTACAAATAATAATAAATTATTTTACAAATAATAAATTATTTTATGAATAAAACTTTTGTTTTAGAATAGTTTTAGATTTATTAAAAAATTGTGCTAAAATTCTTATGGAATTTCAGGGACTCTGAATAACCAAAAAATTCTTGAAAAAAAGAGAACAAAATTAGCTGTCTCACACTTCCTGATTTGAAAAGTTATTACAAAGCTATAGTAATCAAAACAGTGTGGTACTGGCATAAAAACGAGGCATATAGACCAATGGAATAGAATAGAGAGCCCAGAAATACACACTCACATGTATGGTCAAATGATTTTTAACCCGGATACCAAGACCATTCAAGCAGGAAAGGACAATCTCTTCAACAAATGGATCCCTGGCTCCTTTTATTGACAAATAGTAGTAGAAACCAAATTCTGGGTACTGGGTATGTTCGTTGCAACTAGGATGTCATTGTTTGTAGGCCCTCTTCAGTGAACAGAATTGGAAAATGTACATATATATACACTAATCTGTGTATACATACATATCTATAATTCTTTATCCTGTTAACTTAAAATGAGTTCATACTGATGTTGTCAAATCTAACCTAGTACCACATAGTTCATTCTTGTCTTTGCCTCTTGCATTTTTATTTCCTTCTTTTCCAACAAGCAGAAGCTAGGCTCCTACTATCAGCTACTTTTTACTTACTTGTTCAACCAGTATACATGTGGAGCAGTTTCAGAATTATTAATCTGTTTTCCCATGAGAAATGACTTTACCATCTAGGTATAATGTTTATGTACAGTTCTTTTGACTTTAGTTTTACAGTGTCCAGTCAATCCAGTCAACAATATATAAAATTGTTTAAAAAGTTTCAAGAAAATACTTTTATTTCTAAAGTTACATGAATATTTTACAGCTACATTATTTATTTATTTATTTGTTTGTTTGTTTATTATTTATTTATTTATTTATTTGAGACAGAGTCTTGCTCAATCACCCAGGCTGGAGTGAAGTGGTGTGATCTCAGCTCACTGCAACCTCTACCTCCTGGGCTCAAGTGATTCTCAAGCCTCAGCTTCTCGAGTAGCTAGGACTTCAGACGTGCGCCACCATGCTCAACGAATTTTTTTTTTGTATTTTTAGTAGAGACATGGTTTCACCATGCTGGCCAGGCTGGTCTTGAAATCTTGACTCTCAGTGATCTGCCCACCTTGGTCTCCCAAACTGCTGGGATTACAGGTGTGAGCCACCATGCCCAGCTCAACTACATTATTATTGTTAAAGTTTGAAGCAATGTAGACGATAGCATGAAACACAGTTAAAAATTTGGTTTAGATCCTTCTAATCCACTTACAAATATAAACATGTGTGTGTATGTGTGTGTGTATGCATGTGTGTGCATGTTTGTATATAATCCATATATATGAATAGGTATATATATATACACACACACAGATATATGCAAGTAGTGTATATATATTTGTCTTATTTATGTGCATTTTTCAGTGGCTTGCCTTTTGTGAAAATAATTCATTGCTATGATTGCTGTGCCTGCATGTTGGTCTACCTTTAAGGGTGTTATTTTTGGTATAATTGTACCATTATACAGCATGTGACTGTATTCATTTTCTAGGGTTATTGTAACAAAATACCATACACTGAGTTACTTCACACAAAGAAATTTGTCAGGTACTCTGGAGGCTAGAAGCCTGAAATCCTGGTGCCAAATGGATCATGCTCTCTCTGACAGGTCCAGGGGAGAGTCCTTCCTTGTCTCTTGTAGCTTCTGGTGTTAGCCAGCAATCCTTTGTTTTCTTTGGGTTGTAGATGCATCACTCTAGTCACTTGGCCATCTTCTCAGTGTGTATCTTCACATTGTCTTCCCTCTGTGCGTGCCTGTGTTTACAAGGTATTCTCTTTTATAAGGACACCAGCCATATTGGATTAAGGACCCATCCCACTCTAGTATGACCTTATCTGAACTACTCTGCAATGAGCCTATTTCCAAATGAGGACACATTTTGAAGTACTGTGGGTTAGGGTTTTGACACATCTTTTTTGGGGGACACACTTTAACCTATAACAGTGACTTTCTCAGTTTTTGCTACTATAGGCATTAACACAATGAAAATACTTATGTGTACATCTTTGTGTATGTGTATGACAGTCTTCAGATAGAGGCTCCTAAGACGAATTGTTGGATCAGATGGTAAGTATCTTATATGTTTTAGAATATTCTGCTAAATGGTCTTCCCAAAAACATTCATTTACCATCTTTCCAACACTGCATGAGAGAGCCTGTTTCCTTACATTCCTGCAAACACATACTGTTACAATTTTTAAAAATTGTCCTTCTGTTGGAAAAAGAGACAGATAGAATATATTTCTTTTTGCCTTAAAGTAGCTTTCACTGTATTCTACATCTTTTAAAGCAAATTTTGATAATTTCTTTCTGTAAGCCCTCTCCACAGAGTGCAGACACCTGGCCTTTGAGTCTCAGTAGGAGACAGACTCAACCCTTCCTTTTTGTCTCCTCATCTGTTCTCTGGGCTCTGCTCCAATATCAAACTCTACGTTTCTATTAACAACAACAACAATAATAATCAAAAATGAAATAACATCCTAGACACATCAATTGATTTAAGTAGGTTTTGGGGATGGAGGTTGAAAAATACTATTTTTACTAGTAATCCCTGGTGTTGGTAAATCTGGTAAAAGGTCCACTGTGCACCCCCTACTTTTCTATTTAAATTTTTGTGGACTCCTGCAGAAGTGTCCATTATAGTCAAAGAATTCATCTTCAGAGTCTGGGACTGCATGGCAGGGATAACAGGGCATGTGTGTGCTGTGACACTTCGTCAAAGGGCAGTGACTCCCACATGTGATTTACCCTCTTCTGAGGCTTCATGGTTCCTGTACCTGCACTTAGTACTTAGAACTCCAGACACATGTGATTGGAGCATGAATAAAGGGAACTTTTAACATCTCAGTCACCCACATTAATTCCTTTTCCCCTTCTAACAGGTGACTATTTCCTCCTGTTTTAGAGGTAGAATACCCCTTTCTTCCCCCTGGGTGGCTCAGCCCTTGCAAAGGTGGTAATAGAGTGTTTCAGAGAAGTGAATGGGTAGGGATATCCCGGTTGCTGGGTTGTCTGGTCCTTACTCTCTGAATCAGTTTCAAGGAAGGTCAGGAATAAAGCCTCGGATTCTGTCCCAGAATTCTTTCTCTTCATGTAGCTGTGATACCTATGCACTGGACTAAGGAATGGAGAGGGAGCTTTTTTCAATAGGTACCTTCTGGCTTTAATTATTTCAGCCAATCACCTTGATTTGCTTTGTTCACTTTTGGCCTGTGTTTTATATACATGTAGTGACCATTTTCAGTCATCAGTGCCCTTCCTGCAACTCTAGGAATTGCCTTCCAGACTGCCTTAATGCCCGCTGCCTTAGTGGCTATAATTTATTTCTTAGAAGGTTATCCAAATATTCACATTCCTCATTCACGCCAATGGGACATTTGTGTTTTCCTCATAAATTTTTAAAAATGGAGGCCAAATCCAGTGGGATCATTTATCATTGTGTTACAGATTTGTACCTGAAATATTAATGCTGATTCCATTGAATCTTCCCTCAATTTTTCCAATAAAGTCTGTTCTTGACTATCTGCTTATAAAGAAAAAAAAACTATGGGCACAGTAACTCAGGGAATGCACTGCATTGAATGCTAATATGCAATAATGAGGAAAAAAATAACCTCTTCATAATCAAAAGAATTATGTCAAGTATTGTTAAGGGTTGGATTTTGTCCTCTAAAAAGACATGTTGATGTCCTAACACATTTTCTCTGTGAATGTGACTTTTTTTGGAAATAGCATCATTGAGATGTAATTGAGTTAAGATGAGGCCATCCTTAATTAGGGTGGGCCCTAATCCAGTATAACTGGGGCGCTTATTACAAAAAGAAAACCAGGCTGGGCATTGTGACTCACTCCTGTAATCCCAGTACTTTGGGAGGTTGAGACAGGTGGATCACTTGAGATCAGGAGTTCGAGACCAGCCTGGCCAACACAGTGAAACCCCGTCTCTACTAAGAATAGAAAATTTAGTTGGGTGTGGTGGTGGGCACCTGTAATCCCAGCTACTTGGTGGGAGGCTAAGGCAGGAGAATTGCTTGAACCAGGAGGTGGAGGTTGCAGTGAGCTAAGATCGTGCCACTGCCTGGGTGACAGAACAAGACCCTGTTTCAAAAACAACAAACAAACAAACAAACACACACAAAACAAAAGAGATTGCAGACACACTGGAAGGAGATGAACACCATGTGAGGACAGAGACACAGAGGGAAGATGGAGGCTGAGAGTGGGGCTCTGCTGCCGCAAGGAAAGAAATATCTGAAGCTATCAGAAGATGAGAGTCAGGGAAGAATCCTTCCCTAGAGCATTTAGAAGAAGCTTGGTCTTGCCAACATGTTGATTTTGATTAAGCCTCCAGAACAGCAAGAAAATGAACTTCTTTGGTTTTAAACCACTCAGTCTGTGGTACTTTGTTACAGCAGCCATGGGAAATTACTAGAGGTATTCTTAAAAAATAGATTTCAATAACCAAAGGTATCTATAATATATGTTGTACTCCCATGAACAAATTTCTTGAATCTTTAGATATTTTCAATATCTTCTAAACAAATACTGCAAATCCTGTGTGTTTTTTTCATATGTATATCTGAATTTATATTCAGATGTGTATTTTCCCTCATATACTGTGACTCTTCTTGCTTTGAAAATATATGCTTCATCCATTTCCAAACATGTATTATCAGTCTTCTGAAGTTTATTTACATGTGAGTACAAGAGCCTTTCTCTCCTGTGGGTTCCAAAACAAACAATTCTCGGAAATCTATATGTGGGGGATCTAGGGTTGTACTCAGTATAAAACCCGTGGAACTGCTGTGTTAGAACTAAGTGCCATAGTCACCAACTTCTATTTGGTAGTCAATCCCTCTCATTTCTTCCTGCGTGGAAGACTTAAGTAAACAACAAAAAGATGTGCCAAAATTTCTGGAATTTTGATCTTATTTCAACAATAGTTACTTGATGATTTTGTTATTGACTTAAAAAAAATAAAGCAGGAACAAGTTTTTCATTTGCTATGACATTGCTGGCTATCCGAGCCAGCTGCTTCCTTTCAAAAAAATTCTGATAAAAACAATAAGTCTTATATTAGGTTTACTGTTCTTTCTCCAGATCTTATAATTCTCAGAAAAATGAGACAGTAGTCTTGCGGCAAAGCTAGTTGTTTCCATTGCCCTTGCATAGGAAAAGTATCTCATAAATCATTAGTAGTTTATGCCAGCCTGGAAACAGAATCCTAGTTTCTCTTGAGGAGATTTTAGAAACTACAGGAACTTTTGCATGTTGTAATATGGTCCTTGGCAAAGGGCAAGTCCTTTAAGTGACAAACTGCTATGGGGTACTTGTCGTCTACGTACAGAGGGCATGTGATATTACCAAACAAATACCTACATGTATCTCATATACTAATCCTTAAGCTTATTAAATCTCAATATTTTCAGTTTGAAAACCTTAATATATATCGTATTATTAAGAAAACTGAAAAAGATCTCTTTTGATCTTATCTACCATTATCATAAGCAGCATGTATTCATTGCCACCTTTTATGTGTAGGAGCTGAAGAGCAGCAACATATTCTTCCTCTCACTAGCAGGCCATGCAACTTAATTGAGATGATGCAATTACCTTTCCATATAATTAAAATAGACGTTTTTTTTTCCTTTTCCTGATTATAGCACTATATGGGAGTTTGGGTACTCCTTCCTAGAGATTCATTTCTTTCCTCCTGGATGGGTAACAAATGGTATCTTTAAAATCCCATCAGTAAGAATAAACACAATTATATCATTTTGAAACAAACTCTATAGTTTATTTTACGACACTGTATAGTGTTTTTCCCACTTTTGATCACGATGTATGAATAGGGACTAGCTACCTCCTTCTGCCAGAAGTAATTAAAATGAAAATCTCAAATAGACAGATACATGAAACAATGATTTGCAAGACATTGGACATAAGGCCACAAAAGACAATGATACCTGAGGGAACAGAGGTAAGCCCTAGGACTGCTTCTGTTTATTGCTGTGAGAGAATTGCCAGGCTGTGGCATAGGACGGGAGAACTCAGGTGGCGCCTAGCATGTTTCCAGAGTTAAGGAAATGGAATTAAGAGGCCAGAGAGATGGAAGTGGCTGGAGTTTGCAGGAGAGAAATCTGACTAGATTAAAGCTGCACAGTGACCTCCAGATATCTGCAGAGGGTCATTCTAGAATCCTCAGCTGAGTATTGATCAGCACAGGCATGTGAGGAAACTGCCTGAAGCTAGGGAAATAATCTATGAAAAGGATTAGAGGTAACAATACCCAGGGCTCACATAGGGGTAGGAATAGGACTTGCTGCCTCAGTGAGACTAGGAAAGCTCCTAATTTATAGGGTCTTGGATAAAGTTGTTTAGTTCTAGATTACACACAGCTCTAGCCCTACCTGACAAATCTTAAAAGCAAGACCCAAAAGTTTAAATAAACTCAAAAATGTTTATAAGAACACAAAAAATATCGAGTGACCAATAAGATAAATTTCACAATGCTGGCGCTGAATAAAGAATTACCAGGCACATCAAGAAGCAAGAAAATATCGTGCATAATGAGGAAAAAAATAATTCAAAACTGATCCAGAATGACACAGCTATTGGCATTAGCAGATAAGGACAGTTATTAGAACTATATGCCATAAATTTAAAAAGCTAAAGGAAAGATAGAACATGTTGTGACATAAAAGAGATGAAAATTTCTCCAAATTTTGAGAGAAGAAAATTATATACATAATTTCTAAGATGAAAAATACACTGGAAGCAGCAAGTCGGGGGAGAGGGGAGTGGGGAATAATGGCAGACTGAGTATTGCAGAAGAGCTTCAAACAGAAGTGAAGAGATATTAATCACTATAAAATCATATGAAAGTATAAAACTCAATGGTAGAGGTAAATTCATAGTCAAATTCAGAATAATCCATTACTTTAATGATAGTATATAATCTTTCAAATCTCTAGAATGAAGGTTAAGTGTTGAAATGGTCAGTGATAACCAGCTACAATAAATGGTTAAGGAATATACAACATGAGAAGATATAAATTAAGATAACAAGATTACAAATTGTGGGGAAGAGAGTAAAAGTCTAGAATAGTTGTGTGTAACCAAAGTTCAATTGCTATCAGCTGAAAGTAGTCTTTTATTACTATAAGATTTTTCTGTAAGCCCCAGAGTACCCACAAGGAAAAAATTTACAGCAGATACACAAATGAGAAAGAGAAAGGAATCAAAGCTTATCACTATAGAAACAAACCAAACTGCAAAGGTTAACAACAAGAGAGGAAGAAAGAAACAAAAGATCTACAAAATAACCAGAAAAAAATCAACAGAATTGTAGGAGTAAGTCTGTATTTATCAACAATAGCCTTAAACGTACATGTATTAAATTCTACAGTTAAAATAGAGTGGCTGAATGGATCTAAAAAAAACATATATATATATATATATATATGTTGCCTACAAGAGACTTACTTCACCTATAAGGACACACATAGACTGAAAGCAAAGGGATGGAAAATAATATTCCATGAAAATGGAAGCCAAAAGGAGCAGGAGTAGCTATATTTATGGTATATAAAATAAACTTTAAGACAAAAACTGCAAAAAGAGACAAAGCTATCATTATATAATGATACAGGGGTCAATTTAGCAAGAGAATATAACAACTCTAAAAACATTTGCCAGGTGCAGTGGCTCATGCCTGTAATCCTAGCACTTTGGGAGGCTAAGGAGGGTGGATTGCTTGTGCCCAGGGGTTCAAGACCAGCCTGGGAAACATGGCAAATGCTGTTTCTACTAGAAATACAAAAATTAGCACAGCATGATGGTGCACGCCTGTGGTCCCAGTTACTCAGGAGGCTGAGGTGGGAGGATTGCTTAAGCCCAGGCAGTCAACACTGCAAATGAGCCATGATTGTGCCACTGCACTCCAGTCTGGGCAATGGAGTGAGACCTTGTCTCAAAAAAATAAAAGAATAAAAAAAAGTAAAGAAAGAAAAAAAGAAAAAATAAACAAATAATCTGCACTCAACACCAGAACACTAAAATATGTAAAGTAAATATCATTAGATCTAAAGAGAGACACAGACTTCAATTTAATAATAGTAGGGAAATTCACCACCTCAGTTTCAGCAGTGGGCAGATCAGCCAGACAGAAAATCAACAAACAAACATTGGATTTAAATTGCACTCTAGCAGGAGAATCATTGGAACCGAGGAGGCGGAGGCTGCAGTGAGCTGAGATCACACCACTGTACTCCAGTCTGGGTGACAGAGCAAGACTCTGTCTCAAAAAAAAAAAAAAAAAAAAAAAAAATTGCATTCTAGATAAAATGGTTCTAACAGTCATTTACAGAACATTCTATTCAACAGCTGCACAATACGCATTCCACTCATCAATACATTAAACTTTCTCTAAGATAGATAACATGTTAGGCACAAAACAAGTCTCAAAAAATTTACAAAAATAGAATTAATGACAAGCATCTTTTCTGGCCATAATGGACTGAAAGTAGAAATCAATAGCAGATATAACTTGGAAAACTCTACTCCTATTAAACATAGTATTGGAAGTCCTGGCCAGGGCATTCAGGCAAGAGAAAGAAAGAAAGGGCATCCAAATAGGAAGAGAGAAAGTCAAACTATCCCTGTTTCCAGATGACATGATCTTATATCTAGAAAACCCCATAGTCTAAATCCAAAAGATCCTTAAGTTGATAAACAACTTGAGAAAAGTCTCAGGATACAACATCAATTTCAAAAATCACTAACATTCCTATACACCAACAACAATCAAGCTGAAAGCCAAATCAGGGACACTATCCCATTCACAACTGCCTTAAAAAGAATAAAATACCTAGGAACACAGCTATCTAAGGAGATGGTGAAAGATCTCTACAAAGAGAACTACAAAACATTGCTCAAAGAAATCAGAGATGACATAAACAAATGGAAAAACTTTCTGTGTTCGTGGAGAGGAAGAATCAATATCATTAAGATGGTCATACTGCCCAAAGCAATTTATAGGTTCAGTGCTCTTCCTATTAAACTACCAATGACATTCTTCACAGAACTAGAAAAAACTAATTTAAAATTCATATGAAAGAACAACCAAAAAATCCTGAATAGCCAAGGCAATGCTAAGCAAAAAGAACAAAGCTGGAAGCATCACACTACCCAATTTTAAACTATATTACAGCTACAGTAACGAAAACACCATGGTACTGGTACAAAAACAGACATATAGACCAATGGAACAGAATAGAGGGCCCAGAAATAAGGCCACACACCTACAACTATCTGATCTTCCACAAAGCTGACAAAAACAAGCAATAGGAAAAGGACTCCCTATTCAATAAATGGTGCTGGGATAACTGGCTTGCCATATGCAAAAGATTGAAATGGTACCTCTTTCTTACACCATCTACAAAAATTAATTTAAAATGGATTAAAGACTTAAATATAAAACTAAAAACCTGGAAGACAATGTAGGCAATACCATTCTGGACATAGGAACAGGCCAAGATTTCAAAAGCAATAGCAATAAAAGCAAAAGTTGACAAAAGTTATCTAATGAAACTTAAGAGCTTCTGCACAGCAAAAGAAACTATCAACAGAGTAAACAGGCAACCTATAGAATAGGAGAAAACATTTGCAAACTATGCATCTGACAAAGTTCTAATATCCAGCATCTATAAGGAACTTAAACAAATTTATAAGAAAAATCCCACGGCCCCATTAAAAAGTGGGAAAAGTACATGAACAGACACGTTTCAAAAGAAGACATTTATGTGGCCAACAATCACATGAAAAAAGCTCAACCTCACTGATCATTAGAGAAATGCAAATGGAAACCACAATGAGATACCATCTCTGAGAAGCTCTCCTCTGTTGTCTGCTGCCATGTGAGACATGGCTTTCACCTTCTGCCATGATGAAGGTCTTCCCAGCCACATGGAACTGTGAGTCCAACAAACCTCTTTATTTTGTAAATTGCCCAGTGTAGGGTATGCCTTTATCAATAGCATGAAAATGGACTAATACAGATGCCCTTTATTTCTTTCTCTTGCCTGATTATTCTGGCTAGTACTTCCAGTACTATATTGAATAGAAGTGGTGTTCTATTGTTCCAGTTTTTAGGGGAAATGATTTCAACTTTTTCTTATTCAGTATGACATTGACTGTGGGTTTGTCATATATAGCTTTTATAATTTTGAGGTAGTTTCTTCTATGCCTAGTTTGTATAGGGTTTTTATTGTGAAGGGATGCTGGATTTTATCAAATACTGTTTCTGCATCTATTGAGATTATGGATATGGTTTGTGTCCCCACCCAAATTTCATCTTTAATTGTGGCTCCCATAAACCCCACATGTGGGAGGGACACGGTAAGAGGTAATTGAATCACAGGGTGAGCTTTTCCCCACCCTGTTCTCATGATAGTGAATAAATCCCACGAGATCTGATGGTTTTATAAAAGGGCAGTTCCCCTGCACAAGCTCTATTGCCTGCTGCCATGTAAGACACACCTTTGCTCCTTCTTTGCTTTCCTCTATGATTGTGAGGCCTCTTCAGCCATGTGGAACTGTGAGTCCATTAAACCTCTTTTCTTTATAAATTACCGAGACTTGGCTATGTCCTTATAGTAGCATGAGAACGAACTAATACAGTACATTGGTAATGGTAAAGGGTAGAGTGGAGTGCTGCTGTAAAGATACCTCAAAACGTGGAAATGACTTTGGAACTTGGTAACAGATAGAGGTTTGAACAACTTGGAGGGCTCAGAAAAAGACAGAAAAATGTGGGAAAGTTTAGAACTTCCTAGAGACTTGTTGAATGGCTTTGACCAAAGTGCTGATAATGATATGAACAGTAAGGTCCAGGCTGAGGTGGTTTCAGATGGAGATGAGGAACTTTTTGGGAACTAGAGTAAATGTCACTCTTGCTATGCAAAGAGACTGGCAGCAATTTGTCCTGGCCCTAGAGATTTGTGGAACTTTGACTTGAGAGAGATGATTTAGGGTATCTGGGGAAGAAATTTCTAAGTGGTGAAGTGTTCAAGAGGAAGCAGTACATATAAGTTTGGAAAATATGCAGCCTGACAATGCAATAGAAGTGAAAACCCCATTTTTTGGGGAGAAATTCAAGCTGGCTGTGGCAATTTGTGTAAGTAATGAAGAGCCAAATGTTAATCACCAAGACAATGGGGAAAATGTCTCCAGGGCATGTCAGGGACCTTCACAGCAGCCCCTCCCATCACAGGTCTGGAGGCCTAGGAGGGGAAAATTCCTGGGCAGGGCCCAGGGCCCCCGTGCTCCATGCAGCCTTGGGACATGGTGCCCTGCATCCCAGCTGCTTCAGCTCCAGCTCCAGCTGTGGCTAAAAGGGGACAATGTACTGCTCAGGCTGTTGCTTCAGAGGGTGCAAGCCCCAAGCCTTGACAGTTTATACCTGATGTTGGGCCCTTGGGTTCATAGAAGTCAAAAATTAAAGTTTGGGAACCTCCACCTAAATTTCAGATGTTGTATGGAAATGCCTGGATGTCCAGGCAGAAGTTTGCTGCAGGGGTGGAGCCTTCAAGGAGAACTTCTACTAGGGCAGTGTGGAAGGGAAGTGTGGGGTTGGAGCCCTCACACAGAGTCCCGGAGTTGTGAGAAGAGGGCTGTCGTCCTCTGGACCCCAGAATGGTAGATTCACTGACAGCTTTCACTGTGCTCCTGGAAAATCTGTAGGCACTCAATGTCAGTCTGTGAAAACAGCCAGGAGGAGGAGTGTATTCTGCAAAGCCACAGAGGCAGAGCTGCCCAAAACTATGGGAACCCACCTCTTGTATCAGCATGACCATGACGTGAGACATGGAGCCAAAGAGATCATTTTGGAGCTTTAAAATTTGACTACCCCACTGGATTTTGGACTTGCGTGGAGCCCGTAGCCCCTTTGTTTTGGTAATTTCTCCCGTTTGGAATGGCTGTATTTACCTAATGCCTCTACCCTCATTGTATCTAGGAAGTAACTTACTCGTTTTTGATTTTATAGGCTCATAGGTGGAAGGGACTAGCTTTGTCTCAGATGAGACTTTGGACTGTGGACTTTTGAGTTAATGCTGGAATGAGTTAAGACTTCGGGGGACTGTTGGGAAGGCATGATTGTTTTTGAAATGTGAGGATTTGAGATTTGGGACGAACTAGGGGTGGAATCATATGGTTTGGCTATGTCCTTTCCCAAATAATGGACACGAATAATGGAAAAATATTCTTTGTTCATGTATTAGTAGAATTAACATTGTTAAAATCTCCATGCTACCCAAAGTGACTACAGATTCAATGTGATCTCTATCAAAATACCAATGACATTCTTCACAGAAATAGAGAAAACAATATTAAATTTTGCATGAAACCATAAAAATAGCTAAAGCAATTTTTAGCAAAGGAAATAAAGTTGGAAGCATCACACTACCTGACTTCAAATGTATTACAAAATGATAGCAACCAAAACAGCATGGTATTGACGTAAAAATAGACATGTAGACCAATGGAACAGAATAGAGAACACAATAATAAATCCATGCTCTTATAGTCAACTTATTAGTAAGAAAGTCACCAAGAACACACATGAGGAAAAAGACTGCCTCTTAAATAAATGGTGCTAGGGAAACCAGATGTTCACACGTAGAAGAATGAAACTAGATCCCTATCTCTCACCATATTTAAAAATCAACTCAAAATGAATTAAAGACTTAAGTGTAAAAGCCAAAACTATGAAACTACTAGAAGAAAACAGGGGAAGTACTTAATCACATTTGTTTGAGCAAGGATTTTTTGTATATGAACCCTAAAGCACAAACAACAAAAGCAAAAATAACCAAATGGAACTATATCAAACTAAAATGCTTCTGCATAAGAAAGGAAACAATCAACAGAATGATGAGAAAACCTACAGTATGAGAGAAAATATTTGCAAACTGTGCATTTGTCAAGGGTTAATATCTAGAATATATAAGAACAAACAACTTTATTCTGTTATCCAGAATAAGAAAAAAATCAATAGCAAAAATATCAGTACTCTGATATAAAAATGAGCAAAAGACCTGAATAAACATTTCTCCAAAAAGGACACACAAATGGCTAACAAATATATTAGACAATGCCCAACATTACTAATCATCAGGGCAGTACAATTCAAAACCACAATGGTGTATCACCCCTCACCCCAATTGGAATGGTTATTATCAAAAAGACGAAAAATAACAAATGTTGATGTGGATGTGGAGAAATATGAACCTTTATATAGTGTTAGTGGGAATGTGAACCAGTATAGCCATTATGGAAAACTATGATGGTTTCTCAAAAAATTAAAAAAAGAATGGCCATATGATATAGCAATCTCACTACTGGGTATTTATTCAAATAAAATGAAATCCATCTGTCAAAGAGATATCTGCTTTCTCATGTTTACAGTGGCACTATTCACAATAACCAAGGTATGGAACCAACCTAAGTGTCCATCAACAGATGAATGGATAAAAATAATTGATATATATCCACAGTAGAATATTATTCAGCCATAAAATAATAAAATCTTAAATCATTTGTGGCCATGTGCATAAACCTACAGAACATTTTGATAAGTAGAATAAATCAGACACAGAAAGACAAATACTGCATGATCTCACTCATTTGTGGAATCTACAAGCCGATTTCATAGAAGTACAGAGTAGAATAGAACGGTACTATGCTGTATGTCAAGTGGCATAATATTGCTTGAAGGCAAAATGTGGTAAGTTTAAGATATATACTGTAAGCCTTTATGCTACTACTAAAATAATAAGACAAGGATGTATAGCTAATAAGCTCACAAAAGAAAAAAATGGAATCATAGAAAATAATTATCCAAAAGAAGTCAGAGAAAGAGAAAAAGAGAACAAAAAATAAAGGGGACAAATAGAAAACAAACTTCAAGTTAGTCATTTAAACCCAATCTTACCAATAATCACATGAATATAATTGGTCTAAGGTAATACAGGGCATTATAAAGGTGCAGGTATTTGTCACTGATATCCTTTATCCCTTTCTTAAAAAAATAGAACTCCTGAGTTTTACCTGTGTACATGATTGCCAAACAGAGACTACATTTCCCAGCCACCCTTGTAGCCAAGTGTAGCCATGTAATTAGGTCCTTACCAAAGACCTAGGAGTGTTATGTACCATTTCTAGGATGAGCTGTGCCCTTAAAAGAAATGGTCTTGGGCGCTCTGCTTTTCCTCCTTTTCCACAGTCTGGGAGCTGGTGAGAAGTGGACCAGTCAACTTGGGCCATCCTGTAATTGGGTGCAGAAGCTATATGTCAAGAATGGCAGAGCCACCCTATTAGCCTTTGACTATATACCTCTGAACTGTACAAAGAATGAGTAATATGCTTCTACCACATTTAAGCTGTTTTTCTTAATTTGGGTTACTTGCAAAGCATACTTTGAGGTGAGGACTTGGATGCAGTTAGTTTTGGGGGGAAGTCATCCTAGGAAGCAAAGGCAGGAGAGATAAGGTAATAAAGAATGCAGTAATGTGTGGGTAACCACTGTGGTCACATCCCATTGGGGATCCTCCAAGAAGCTCCCCTTAAAATCACCCATCAGTAGGTGGAGATGCAAAGACATTTACCAACTGACTCTTACCCACTGGATGAGGGTGTCTCCTCCTCAGGGTATTTGCTACCCAAACAAAATTGTCAGCATTCTGGAAACTATCACCATGTGCTGCTGCAGGTGAAGTAGTCAGTGTTATGGGGGGGCATAAATGGTGCTTCAGTAACAGCATATTATTCTTAGAAGTACGTTTTCTCAAGTAAAAATAGCATAGCTATTGTAATTAAAATGGACTACTTCTAATAAGGAAATTATAATTTTTATTGTTTTGTTCCTGAGATATGGGACTCCATCTTTTTAAAAGGTATATACAGAATGAAGAATACTGCTTTATGGAATAAGAATAAGCATAGTAGTTTTTTAGCCACAAAGTCTGATTTATTTACATTAACTTCAAAAATTTAGTGTGAAAACATTGACTCATGGTTGTAATTTAAGTAATTAATGACTCTTCCATTATTTGGTTAAATTTTCAAGCTGTAGTTGATGATTTCTTTCACTGTTTATTTTGGACATTCTGGCATCATGGATTAGCTAATTGTACCATAAATTCTGTGTTTTATTTAAATTTTTATTTTTTTATTTTTTTGGTCGTACTGCAAATTCCCAGACATCATACCTTAAATATTTGTACTAGTAAATATAAAATCTGTTTCATGTTGGAGTAAAAGTTATGTGCTCAGTATGTGGCCTTTGACTTCTCATTTAAGGGCACAGTAGGTGTAAATTAATATATCACAGCACAGCTTTTCTGAGGGCTATAACTAGACTGTGCCCACTGCTGGTTTGCAGTGAAGAAAATTGTCTTCTAAAAGAGCAACCACTTTGTGCTTGCATCCACAATTTAAAGATTTCTTTCTTGGACGTAGCATATGTTTCACAGCTTCTACTCTGTAGAGCTTTTAAGAGAGGTATTGGAGAAGTTCAAGAATTTCAGGTAAGAAATTATTTATCCTTACACTGCTAACAATTAGGAGGCTGGTATTTTCTTACAAAAATTTGAAAAATACACATTTTGGGAGATATTAGTAAAATATCTGACAAACATCGCAAAGTTATTTCAGAGGGACATGAGAAAATGCCAAAAATATTTTGAAATTATTTTTAGAAAAAAGAATATAAATGGAAACCAAAGAATCCCGTTAAAAATGAATGACCGCTTTCTTTTTTTTTTTGAAAACAATTATCTGATTACTACATTTGGATGTACCATCAAAACTAGCTTTAACATACCACCTAAGATTCTGGAAACTAGATTATATAGTTATTTCCTCCATTACAATGGGAGTGGCAAAATCCATTCCTACTAGATTTTGTAGCTAATGCCCAAGCCATGCCTTAATGCCCTTTATTCCTAAAATATTGGACATTTAAATATCAACTATACAACTAGGTAAACACTTCTAATGGCAGAATACATGGAAGAATACATGATCAAAGTGTGATAGCTAACAGAATAAAATGGTGTTGGTGTTTGCTTTCAGGGTATATACTTTATAACCATAGAATATCCTGCAAGATAAAGTTGTGGGAAGAGTTATTTCTATACACTGTTTACAGGAGTATTAGTTGGTGTAAAGTTACATATAGAGTAATTTCATAATATCTCTCAAAAATTAAATCAAATGTATTCGGCTCAGCAATCTGCAACTTTATCCTACTTGAATCAATAATACAAAATATTACAAAATATTGTATTACAAAAAAGTACAAAAATATGAGTACATGGATGCTCATTTCAGCAAATCATAATGTGAAAACTTCAAGCAACTTAAGTATACATCAGTAGCAAACTGTTGAGTAAATTATGGTAAAACCATACATGCAATAACGTTTCACTACTACAAAGAATGAATTTTAGTTTTATGTGCCAACATGAAAGGCTTTCCAAGATATATTTTTAAGGGAGAAAAGATGATGCAGAACAACAAGCACATTATATTTCCACAAGTATAAAATAAGTATATGTGTGTTTGTGAGTCTGTGTGTTTCTAATTTGTATATGTACCCAACATTTCTGTAATGAGACCCCAGAAACTATTAATATTCAGAGAATGAGACTGGAGGTTGAAGTAGAGCGAGCTCTTTATTTTTATTTTGCTGCCTTCAGCCTATTTGAATTTATTTTTAAAAAATCATGTGCATGAAAAAATAAACAGTTACATGTTTTGAAAAATAGCTATTTTTATAGACCACCAACTTATTAATAAAGGGAATATGGAGAAACACAGAAACAGAAGCTCACTGATACGCTAATATTATTTAAATATAACTTCCCTAAGAAAAGACTTAGGTAAAACTATACTTGATAATTTTCTATTCTTTCTAAGTTTATTTCTTTCCATTTGGTTTGGTTTGATTATTTAGTTTTGTTTTGCAGAGATTTGTCGTGATCCTTTCCTTATAAAATTGTACTATTTTACTAAAGAAATCTTATGTAAGATATAACCAAATTTAGCAGAAATGTGTTAGTATTTTTCCATTATGTTGTTATAAAACAGTAAATATAAGAAAAGCCACAGGCAAATTCCATTCTGGCATGTTCTCCATTGTGAGTACAATGATGGGGGGCCATGGAGTTATCTTGCGATTTGTTGACAGCGGCCTTGGTGGGCATGATGGACTTCTGTCTTTCCTTATTGTACTTAGGCTCTGAAGATGTAGCCTAACTATGATGTAAATAAACTGTCTCAGAAAGTTCCTCACCAAGAAGGGTCCTGCTTTTCCATCAAAGTTACATGGGTCCTTTGAGAACCACTTCTAGTTTAGAAGGAGAAGCTTATTTGTTTTATGAAATTTCTATTAGAGAAATATTTTAAAATACTTTTATTGTAGTTTATATTTTAGAAAGTGCTGAAAAGCATAAAGGGGCAAAAGGCAATCTTTCTGTTCATCAATCAGTCAAACACTCACAATCCTACCATCCAGAGACAAGTGTTACTATTTCATGATATAACCATTCAGTATTTTAGTGCGTTTTAAAAAACCTGTGTTACATGCATCATCTTAGAGTCTTTTTGCTTAAATTATGATATGCATTCCTGTTACTGTTAAAATCTTTTTCCTACACATATTTTTTCATGGATTTTTAATATTTCACTTTGAATTTATCATAATTTGGGTAATCATCTAAATTTGGATATTTAAGTCAATTTCATTTAAAACAATTTAGCCATTGTAAAGAATGCCACCGCAAGCCCTTTTTATTAATAATTTTTATTTATAGTTCTGATTATCATTTTTATTTATTTCCTTTACCTTTTTTAATTTTGAAAAGACTGTTTAAGTTTTAGTTTTAGAATAACTAGCGTTGAAGTGCATGAGCATTTGAAATGATCTGAATATATATATATGTATATATTTATACATTATATATCTATATCAGTGGTTCTCAACCAGGGACAATTTTGCTCCTCTGTCCTCCTCTCCTACCCAAGAGACATGTGGCATTACTGGAGACATTTTTGATTGTCATGACTTGGGGGTTCTACTGCTGCTCCTGCCTAATGGGTAGAAGCCAGGGAAGCTACTAACCACTCAGCTTCCCACAACAAAGAATTATCCAGTCCAGAAATAGCAATGGTGCTGAGTTCGAGAAACTCTAAGATAAATACCTATACATCTGTATATATCTGTCTGTATATACACACCTCAATATTAAAATGTATAAATGAAATAAATAAACAGCATCTGCCTCTGTATATGTATCTGTCTTCTGTCTACAAATTCACTCCTAATATGAATGTATTAATGTTTGGTAAAATTAATTTACCAATAAAATTATCAATAATAGTTTTATTAAATGTATAAGCAGAAATGTTATTTATCATTTTAATAAAAGTAATCTTTAAAAACAGTTGATTTTTCAATTATATTTATTTTCTTAATCTACTCTTTCTGATTTAATCCCCTGATGAATATAGGGCAATCAGTTGTTCTCTTTTAGTCACCAGTGACTTATAAAAGGCAGAGTTGGAAGGACAGCGATATCTTCAGCTTTTAAATTCCTGGGTCGCACAATCTTTTCCTCAGATGGAAAGTGAACAAGTAAGAGGAAAAGTCATAACACATTGTGGCATTTAGAGCTATTATAATTAGATATTAAGAACCATTAAAGATTATATTGAGACTAATATATAAAGAGCAAATTTGGAATCAATTTTAAGTTAAATGGATGGTCCTCTGAGTTACACAGATGACTGTCACACCCTCAACAAAAGAGAGAGAGGCCATCTATACTTTCATTTTTTATTTTATTTTTAATTTTTATTTGCTTTTTTTTTTGAGATGGAGTCTCACTATATTGCCCAGGCTGGAGTGCAGTGGCGTGATCACTGCCTCCTGGATTCATGCGATTCTCCTGCCTCAGCTTCCGACATAGCTGAGATTACAGGTGCGCACCACCATACTCGGCTAATTTTTGTGTTTTTAGCAGAGACGGGGTTTCACCATGTTGGCCGGGCTGGTCTTGAGCTCCTGACCTCAGGTAATTCGCCCACTTCAGGCTCCCAAAGTGCTGGGATTACAGGCGTGAGTCACCGCACCCAGCCTATACTTTTGTTAAAATCAGTATCAGCAGCTCTTTGGCTTTTTAGGAAGCTTATATTTTATAATTGGTACTTCTGTAATACTCAAAATTTGGCAAGCCTTGTGACATTATCTTTAATTTCTGTTGTTAGTGTTTTACTTTCTTTTTTTTTCTTTCTTTTTTTTTCTCATTTTAAAAAAGAGTTTGATACTAACAGTCTTAGTCCTACCCATTTCGGAATTAAACCTTCATTTATTTATTGTTTATTGAACCTCCTAAAGTGTAATATTACATCTGACCTTTCAAATGTCATTCCCTTGAGAGTTGGCCAGCATTTTAAAGACGTATTAGAATCACCACACATCTTTAAACTGAACTTCACAATTTCCTGCTTTCCCTTTACCCCCAATCATATCTCCTATGGATAAGGAGATTATGTAGAACAGGACTCAGTTCTGCCTATATAGAGTTACTGCTATTTCCTTTAGTTTTCTTTTTCATTAAAAGCAAATGAACAAACAAATCCATTTATTACTTATTTTAAACACAATTTTAACACAGTATGTTCTAGTTATCTACAGAAAAATATTAAATATAGATAGGCAGAAAGAAAAATCATTCATTATTGCATCACCTGCAGGTAAATACAGTTAAAGTTTATACTACTAATCATTCTGTTTTTATATAAGACTCTCTATATATTTTGTGAACATCTGTTCTTATCAATATACCATTCCATTGTATATAAATGCCATGACTTAGTTAGCCAGTTCCTTAATATTGGGTAATTTAGGTAGTGACTGATTTTTATAAATTATTTCACAACAATGAACCTTATATGTCCATGTCTTTACATATATCAGATTCTTTCTTCAGGATACATGCCTCATGCTAACATTGGTCATTGGACTGAAGATTTTTAAAGACCTTTGAATCATGTTGTCAACTGCTTCTGGAACAGCTACACAAATTTACTTTCCTTATAACATAGTTTCTTTATAATATTTTCTTTAATTTTAATAATTGAATCTCAAATTATATACTTCAAATAGTTTAATAATGAATTATATGTGGGTCCTCTATTTAAAAACAAACTGTGATGTCTTTCACAGCAAGGTGAAACCAGTTTCTCCTTGATGGCTACATATTATGTAGTCAATCAGAAATGAATAACATTGTAGTACAGGGATAGAAGCTTGTGAAAGAAGTATCAAGTGAAATAAAAATTAAGAATACTTCTTCACCATTACGTAAAAATTTACTTTTGACACCAACTACATTTATCAGAGGTATGCATAATGAATTCCGAATTTTGTTCCATAAAGTTCCTCAGTGCTACAGCAGTTCTTAGAATATTTTAACAGAATTTTTAGCTTACTTAAAAATTATAAAAAAGATAAATTCATGTATGCTATAAATTGTTTAATAGCTATAATGTGTGAATTGTGCTGCTAGGTTAACTGTTTTGTGCACATTATGGATTAAAGCTGCCAGGGAAGGTTTTATTATGATTACGATTATGAAAAGTTTCATACATGTGCTCAAATAGGTAGACTAGCCATCTCAGTTTAATTGAGTATTCAGAGATTTCAAGGGTAACTTGAACTGGTAGCATTTGCAGCTGTGCCTATATAGCTTTAAATAATGGAGATAAAATTCAGGGAAAAAGTGGATGCTGGTGACTATACATGAGAAATGGACTACAGTTCTTATGTATAGTCATCAATTCATCAAAATTCTCACCAATTAGCTTCATAAACCAAAAACCTTAAGTATAATCCGACAAATTGTTCCACTTAAGATTTTGTTCGATATAAGGGCTCTATTGCTTAAAATATTTGAAGGACCATTAAAAAGGGAATATGACTGTCAAATGACACCATCAAGGGTTAATATTGAAGCATAAGTAGGTTCTATTTGTGTTATTTTCCTTACAAGTCAGAAAGAAAATATATTTTTAAAAAGAAGAAGGGAGGTCTTACTCCCTTACTTAATTTTAGCTCTTACTTAATTTTTGCACCACTGGATTCTCCCCTTTGTATACAGGAAGTCTTTGTTTACACAGGAATATGAGGCAATAAAAATAACTGGCAAAATGATTTTAATAATCAATGGGAAAAATGAAAATTGTCTGTCAACTTTCCTCAAAACATTAAAAACTGTCTGACTATTGGTTATATATACATATATAGGGTTATGATGCATAAAGTTATATATACACATGGTTATACATGTATAGGGAAATTTAAAGAGAGTAAAACTCATATTTAGTGCACTGTAGCTTAAAACATTAAAAATATTGAGAATCAAGGTGTTTCATTTGTCTGTAAAGCTTCCCATGTGTTTGTAGCTGACCAGTACTTGTCCTCTTGTTGCATAACTTACAGTTGCCTTGGCAAATTTCCAAACACCTTTTTTAAGTAGATGGTTCAGCTTCTAATATTTTATTCTATTCACTTTTGATGTTGTAAATTATCTCTGAGAATTCCTTTTATGTGAAACTTTTTGCTGGAGTTACTTCCCCTGGGATAGAATTCACTACAATCATTTTTCTCATTTGTTTGCCTTCACTAAGTTCCTCTTGCTAGAGTCTCTCTAATGGCAATTGTCTACACACACAATTGTCTATTTCTTCTATAACTCAATTTATGTGTGATTCTAATTTCACTTCCAGCTTTATCATTTTTTTTTCTATCATTTCCAGCACTTGCATCTTTGTGGCTAATTCCCTCTTTTGATTGTCCATTTTTGTAAAGAGTCACCTGTTTGTCGCCATGAGACAAGGACACAACATGACTGTGCGTGAACTGAATAACAAATGCTCAGTGATCGATCACCAACAGACTTTGAAAGAAGTGATGTGATTGTTCACTGATCATGGTACACATCTGTTATTTATGTAGTGATTTGTGGAGTGAAGAGCTGGCAGTGAAGTTTATACTTTATGCAATTACTCACATTTAATATACCGTGGTAACTGAAATTTGAATCATGTTGTTGAGGGACAGTTGTTATTTAACCAATCCATGGTAACTGAAGTTCATGTGTGTGGGAACCATGCTGGGTCAGGAATGCCTGTATTCCCTGCTTAAACTGGAATATCACAATTCCCTCTGAGTTTGAGATTGGAGTGAAATGAATGAAGAATGATCACAAAACAAAGAGAATGTCTAACTATGTGTTTAATTTGCACATGCATGCAATTTCTGACACAATATCAGGGCCCAACATTTTCATTTGTTTGTAAGCTATTTATAGTTTCTATTTCCTGCATCACAGCTCTTATTATTTTGTAAATTTTAAATATCAAACATGTAACTTTCAGAAATATTCAAACAATACCAAGACATTTTAATACTTTCACTATATACATCTTTAGTTAAAGCAGCATATAGTATTTAAAAAGAACATTTGTTTTGAGATAATTATAGATTCACAGTCTACAGAAAATTGAAAAGGATAGAACAGAGAGAGCTTGTATACCTTTTACCCAGTTCCCTCTATTGGTGACTTCTTATATAGCTATAATACAATATAAAAACTGGGAAAATGGCATTGGTACTACATACGTGTATAGTTCTGTTCCTTTAATCACGTGTAGATTTGTGCAGGCAATCAAGATGCAGAACTATTCTATCACCACAGAGATCTCCTTCTTGCTACTCTTTTATAGCTTCACCTTTTACCCTTTATCCCTAGCCTTTGGCAACTGCTTTATCTGTAATTTCATCTTTTCAAAAATGACCAGACGTTTGTTCCTTTCTATTGCCAAATAATATTATGTGGTTAGTATTGCTTTTGTGTGTGTATTAAAAGTTTATATCTCTCCTGGTGTCTCCCTACTAAGAGAGAAAAAAGTTTATATAAATTGTATTATGCTATTTTATTCTCTTGCAACTATTAGAAAACTCAATGTTATGTTTTTGATAGTTGTTACCTATTTCATAAATAGCATCTAGTTTTAAACATCCAATCTGAGAATTTTTTAACTCCATATTTAAGTGTATTTGTACTTATTGCCATAACTGAAGTATTTTTATTAATTTATACTATTTCATATTTAATTTTTCATTTACTTTTCTCATGCTTGTTTCTCTCCTCCTGTTTTGGATTTTTGAATAATTGGATATTTTTATTTTTTTTTCTTCTTTATTTTGAGGTTATATATTTTTCATTCTAATGAACACCTCAACTTTTAAATATTCATACAAGTTTTTAAAAAATCTTTAAGTTAATAAGCATCTTTACATTTCTTGTAAGGAACTTTTAGAATTTCAGCATACATTCTTTGCGTCACCCCTCAAACTTCCAAGTGAATGTTTTGTTTCCATCTTTGTTTTACCTACTACCTTCTAGTCATTGCTGTCATTGCTGATATTTTATGTTTACTAATTTCTTTGTTCTCCATTGTTTCCTGAATTCAGTTTCCTTCTTACCAAAGTTCACTTATTAATAAATCTATTGGTGCAGTTTGTAATTGGCAAAAAGCTATCTCAGTCTTTGAATGAGAATATCTTTATATCACACTTTTGCTTAAATTCTTTTTATTATGAAAATGTTCAAACACATAGAAGAGTAGAAAAAAATATAACCGTGTACACCCATGGTTGTATTATCTAGGCTTAGATTGTTGAGTCCAGATTTTAACAATTTGAGTCTAGATAATACAACTAGATAATAGACTCAAATTACTTGACTTTTTGCCATGCATGCATTCTCTATACACACAAACACACACACCCTTTAACTAAAACACTTAAAAATAGGCTGGGCACAGTGAGTCATTTCTGTAATCCTAGCACTTTAAGAGGCTGAGGCGGGTGGATCACCTGAGGTCAGGAGTTCGAGACTAGCCTGGCTAGTGTGGTGAAACCCCGTCTCTACCAAAAACCCCACAAAAATTAGCTGGGTGTGATGGCACACGTCTGTAACCCAGCAACTGGGGAGGCTGAGGCAGGAGAATAGCTTGAACCCGGGAGGCAGAGGTTCCAGTAAGCTGAGATAGCACCACTGCACTCCAGCCTGGGAGACAGTGCGAGACTGTTCAATGTACCTCTTTAAACTTGGGATAGCTCTAATACATACAAAATTTTATTATACAATATAAGCAACAATTCTCTAATGTCAACTAACGCTCACTATATATTCATATTTTAAGTTGTTCCAAAACAGGTTTTCAACCTCTTTTTGAAAACCAGGATCCAACCAAAAACTACACACTATGTTTATTTGTTATATATCTTAAATTTTTAAAATCCAGAAAAAGATCTTCACTCTATTATTTTCATGACATTGATTTCTTGAAGATATCAGACCAGTTGTTTTGAAAATGATCCACTTACTGCATTTGTTTGATTACTTCTTCATAGGATCTTTTAACCTATTTTTTGTGTTTCCTGTAACTTTTTCTTTTTACCTTTGAATGATATTTGAACTGGTTACAGCATTCTAGGTTGACAGTGTTTTTTCTTGAGCATTGTTCTCTGTCCTCTATTTTTGACTGATTATGAGTCTGTTGAGAGACTAATTATTGTTCCTTTGCAGACAACTTGTCTTTTCACTGTGATTGTTTTTTAATATTTTATTTCTAGCCTTGGTGTTTTGTAGTTTCAGCCAAAGGTGTTTTGGAGTAGATTTATGTTTGTTATTGTGCTTTGGGCTCTTCCAAAGAGAAGATAACAATAATAAACTTTAAACCAGGATTCTTATGAATCTGAAGCTTTTGGGTTATATTTACCCTGTTGTTCTATCGCTTATTATCATTCATTTTGGAGTATTTCCTCTTCTGATTTGCACTTTTTGAAGATTGGATCAGCTTTATTCATCAATTATGTAAATTATCAAACATTGTCACTTTGCATATGTTTCCACTCTATTCTTTCTATTATTTCCTTTTGGAGCTCCTATATTCTATATGTTGGACATTTTCATTTTCCATGCTTCCTCTCTTCTTTTTCATATTTCCCATCCCTTCACTTCTCTCATTACATTTTTCCTGGATAATTTCCTCAGAACTGTCTTCCAATTCTTTAATCTAAACCTCCCAGAGCTCCATCTGCTCTGCTATTTAACTCATCCTCTATGTTTTTAATTTCAGTATTTAATCTTCACATTTTTCTTTTTCCTGAAGTTCAGTTTTCTGTCTTGATTTTAAAAATAGTATCTCTTCTTTCCTTATAGTTTTTGTCTCCTTAATAGTTTAAAATTTACCTATTTTATAGTTTTTTTCATATTGTCCTATTATCTGAAGCTTTTGGGTTATATTTACCCTGTTGTTATATTGCTTATTATCATTCATTTTGGAGTATTTCCTCTTCTGATTTGCACTTTTTGAAGATCAGATCAGCTTTATTGACGACTGTGTGTGTGTGTGTGTGTGTGTGTGTATGTATGTCTAAATCCAGATAATAATGCTGAAGGAAGATAATTTCAACCTCTATATACTAATGCAGAGTAGTTCTACATTTTCTTCTACCATGTATTTAAAAAATTGAATAGTTGGGAATGAATTTTTGTGCTAACTTTCTGTCTTAGGGATTTGTATGCCATACAATAACACAGGCTGAATCTTTACTTTCTCAAATAAATTTTTGTTTTTAAAAACCTTATAGAGTTCTTGGAAAGACAATTTCCTTTTGTGTCTTTTGAACTGAAGGATGGAGTCCTTATGTATCCCTACAAGGCAGCCTGTTTAGGATCTTAACTTCGTGAAAGGGTATCATTTCTACCCCTTTAGGGTCCATGAGGTCAAGGCCACATCTCTTGTCTCTGTATAGATATTAAAACCTTAACCTCTGGCCTCTATCTAGGTCATATAACTTGCCCACATTTCTCTGACTGATTCAGTTTATCTTGCAAGCTGCCTGCTTTGGCTCCTCTTTGACCCCTGAATGCTTTTCTTTCTTTCACTGGACACCAGCTATATATCGTCTTCCTGCTATATTTGTTCATAGCATTTAATATATTTTAAGTTATATTTTATTTTAGAAAATGATTTTGTATAGGCCACAATGTAGCAAAATCAGCGGAATGTTAGTTCTAAATATATGAAAACTCTGACATTGTCAACATTTTTATTTTTCATTAACATGCTTGGCGTTTCAGAATAAAAAATTCAATGAATGATATAAAACACTGGTTCATAAATACTGTAAAGTGAGCAAAGAAGGGAATATAAAAAATGGGGAAACCAAGGGCCATGGATATTAAAACTAAGATGCTGAGTTCACTGATGCATGGTTCTTGATATTGTATAATAATTCCAATAAATTAAAAAATGATTAAATAATACATTCCCACTGTAAATCAATCCTAATTTGTGTAATCAAAGGTTGTTTTGGAAGGTGGAAGGGAATGACGGGGAGGAAGTTAGTTATAGGTAGCTTGTCAAAACTTTGAATTTCAGTTAAATTTCTTCCAGTAACAATAAAGGCAATGTTTTTTATTTGATGCCAGAGATGCATGTCCAGTGGAAAGAAATTTTTCTACTTCTCCCTTTTTGTGGAGGCCCAGGTGCATAAGGAAGGGGCAAGAGCACAATATATGTGAAAAATCTTATTTCTAAAGAGAAGTGAGTTCAGACTAAAGAAGTGACTTCATCAACAAGGACAATTTTTTAGCCTTGTCACTGCATAATAGGATGGGTCTAGAGAAACAAGAGATAAACTCAATCTCTTAAGAATCCTGTTGAAAAAATTGGGTGATTTTTCTCAAAGAAAATATGGTAAGAAAATATTTATTGGTGCTAAAATACCTACAAACTTTTAACTTCAAAATATGGTGTAGCTAAGAACTTAACAGCATTTGTTTTTATATTAGAATCACTCGGTTTAAATCTGAGCTCTATTACCTATTAGCTCTGTTGCCTGTGAGCAAATCATTTAGATTCACTTACCCTCGGTTTGCTTACTTATAAAATGATAATAATTTAAAAATTCCATGAGTCTAGTGAGAATAAAAATGAAAAAACCATAAAATATACTCTATAAAGTACTTAGCATGGTACCTGCATTTGATGATCACTAATATGTAATAGCTACTATTATGAAATCAACACAGAAATTTATAGAAATCACTTGAAGAGAAAAAGGCTCCAAAAGACTGGAAATGTAAAAAGTTCATCTCTTTGAACTAACTGGTCCAAATTCTGGGATTTCTAAAGTACCAAAAAAAAAAAAAAAAAAAAAAAAAGGAGGAAATAATGTTATCCCTATAGCTTAAAAATATTGTGGTGGTGTTTTTATATTATGTTAGCATCAATTTACAGAAAACTAAGCATTGTTTGAAAAGGAAAGAGAAACATTATTTTTTATGAATTAGTCTCCATGGCTGCTTTATGTTAATGTGTTTGCCCTAGTAAAAATACTTTTAATACAGAAATACTTTTACCTATTCACAAAAAAGATTGCAATAGGAGAAAGTTTTCAGGCAATGATAAATCTTCTTTCTTTCCTTTGGACAAAATTTACAGGTCCAGATAATTTTTGTAATGATTAAAAGTGTATTTCTTATGAATAAAAATTTATATTTTTTGCTATTAATTTGCCTATCATTTTTTCTAAGCAGATTTACATCTTCTACTCTAGGAGGAAAATTATATTAATTATCCTATCCTTTTGAAAAGGCAATGGTTACACCGAATCACCTGAGTTCCATCTCTGGGCAACAGTGACAAATGGTAACTTGCAGTGCAAAGATCAAGTACTGAGAGTGTGAGGTCAGCTGCTTTACACGACACCTAATGGGACTGTCATTTCTCAGGGTCCCCGGCCAAAGGCAGGGTGGCGACATGATGTACCCATCACTAAGGTGCCATGTCTGGCATTTAAATGGGGCTCAGTAATTCCAGCGGAGCCAAGTTATTAGAGATCTAATTGTCATTGTCTAATAAATTCTTTTGAGGTCTCTGTGTATTGGTTCACTTAAATATTCAATGTATGAAGGCTAGAAGCAGTTATTAAAAATGAAATTGTTTTGTAAATTTTTATTTTTCAGTTCCAAAACACTCTCATGAATTAATAAACAGTATTCAGATAAAATAAGAATATTCATCAATAATGCAAGATTTTCTGTGTCATAGTGGGGTGGGGATATAACCTTACTTCATCGTCGATCAGAAACTCTGGGGAAATAACATTTCTTCTTTAATACACTTCCATCTTGGATATTCTAGACCATGTTTAGCTGGATAATTTTTACTTGGAACAAAATGTTTTTATTTTTATGTTCTTTCCAATAGAGATTGTTTGAACTCATCATCATCCTAAGTTTATTTCAAGTTATTACTTTCTGGATTGACTTTCCAAAGCTAGCTATGAATACACAGTGGACTTTAAAATAGAAAGGCTATTTTTGTTTAAAGTGAGCAAGGATGGTCTTGTCCCCAACTACCAAAATACAACAGAACTTTCCTAAGGCATTTAGATGTTCCTCAAAACATTGACTCGTAGTCAACAAATGGTAAAATGTTAAAACTCCAAAGGGGTTAGCCCTTCCTTAGATGACCTGATTGACAGCTCTAGGCTTACCCAGTGACACTGTCATTTGAGGGAACCTACACTTTTTTTTCCCAGGTTTTCTGAAGTCTCTTTGGTGTCATAAGGGGACAAACCCCTGTGGTACTGCCAGGCCCTTCTCTGTCAGAGGGCTAAGACCTGGACTAATTCATTGCACTGCAGTTTAATTAAACTGCACTGGAGTTGTTTCCCTGGTAAAATAAGTGTGGGAAGAGAATGTGTGTCAAAAGGGACATACCCCTTACTGTGTGTACTTTATTGTTACACCACAGCTAATATATTGTGGGAATTCCATGGAGTCAATGATAAACTGTATTATCGAGCTCCATAAAATAGGCATTCTACTAGTGCAGGTTACTGTAGCTCACAATTCTATTAATCCTTCTAATTTATTGTATTATGGCTGTATGTGAGGTCTCATAAATTTATTATACCCCTTTCATCTAGAAAAAACCCCACATGCTTGTTTCTCCTTTCAAATAAAACCTCTTATTATTTGTTGTGTCTGTCTCTAAAAATGTAATAGCCACTTGTAAGAAAATATAATTACTGGCTGAGAAATGTAAACTGATTTGACATGTCTTCTACCCTAAAATAAAAAAAATTCTATTAAACCTTGCTGTATGAGTACAAATACTAGTGCATGAAGACCCATTGGATTTTTATTTCCAGTTTTCTGTTAATAAGTTCATGTAAGTTCACATCTTTATGATTATCATTATTTTCATCATTTTTATTGTGATAAAATAATTTACTTATAATGCTCTTTCTCCTTTATCATTCAGAGAGGAGGCCAATAGGAAGGCAGAGATAACATCAGCTTTGTTCATTTCTGTATCTTTAGTGCCAAGTTCAATGCCTGACACATATTAGAGGCTCAATAAATATGTGTCAAATTAATAGGAAGGCACATACAATCAAATATTTTGATATTTACTTGTATAAACTTTGATATAATTTTTATCTGTATAGGCATTAACGTGTTTATTAATACAGCTTTATTTTTATCAGCTATAATTGCACAAACATTTAGTTTATTGTTTAAAAGGATGACATCTAAACATATGCAGGAATAATTGTATCAAGTTATGACATTTTGGTTTGTAGGTTGCAATTCCATTTAGTTTTAGAAACCAAGATACTTCAAAGTAAATGACACTTTGGAGATTAAGAATAAGCTAAAGATTCTGTGGGCTGGCCCTCATGTGATAGAGGAAATGTAAATTGAGCTGCACTTCTTATCTGTTTCAGATCAGAATGATAACTGTGCTATTTGTAAAAGAGTTGAGACAAGTTTTGATATCTTTGAATTTCAATGAGGCACCCTAGTTCTGTTTATCCTGAAGTACAAAGGCAAGTGGTAAATGATACAGGAAGACTGGACACAGACTAGAAATCTATCTACTTTATCATCTCAGATCCTAGTAAATAGTAAAAATGACCAGAGTCTTTTTAGTAACTCTAGCTTTAGAGCATCCTATTTGAAGGGAAATTATTTGTTATAGTACAGGTGGTCAGGAATGACAAGACAGATGAAGACAATTGATACTGTAAACATATTAGAAACTTGAGAGAGTAAGTCAAGCTTGGAAACAAAATTTCTGTTTCATTTAAAAATCATTTGTCTCTTCACAATTGGGGTAAAAAGAATGAAGTTGACTAATTGTCTGATATTAGCTAAATTTCCCTTGTTTCTATTTTGTAAATGAAGACAGATCTTCCCTTTGATGTTATTTTTTTCTGCATCATAAGAAAGAAAAAAAAAGTATTAAAATAGCTTCCATAAATGTGTCCAGAACGGACAACATTGGCAGTCCCAATGCCACCTCCTGTCTCATTGGGTCTTCAATGCTGTGATAGTATCTTGTCATGTGACAGATGCAAGTTGTTCAGTTATTATGGGGGGAGTTAAGTGGCATAGTAGAAAGAGCCTGGTTTTTGAATTCATCACATCTGAATTTGAATCCCAGTTCTACCTTTTACTAACTGCGAAGTTAGTTTTTCTGAGCCTTCATCGTAGGATTTTAATGAAAATTATACTAGATAATATATGCCAAGTGATTAACATAGTTCCTGAGACATAGTAACTTCACAATAAGTAGTTGCAATTACTTACCATTATTATCTTCACTCCCAAGTATAAAGAATAAATTGCCAAATCCTCCCACTGAAATGATAGTTGAATAAAACAAGTTTCCTACTTTGGATTATTATTTGTTTACTTGAATTTACATAGTATTTCTCCAAAGAACAATGTAGTAATTGCAGATTACTAGGGGAGCAGTCTTGCCATTAATCTGCTCTGAGATTTTGAGTACCTTCTTTCTCTCTTCACTTGCTACGTTTTTGAAATGGGCCAGCTCTATTTCTCCCTGAAGCAATAGAGAAAAACATGTTTTGATTAGAACTACACTTTTAATTTGCATGTATATATTCAGATGCTGCACTCAGTATGGACTACTCATTTTATGCCTACAGAATTAACGTTCCCTGAGAGATCAAAGTGAGTAGCTTTTAGAACTTTACAGCCACGAAGGACTCTGGACTTCATCTTTAGTTTAATTTGCATCTTCCCTATGGGCTATTTACAATTTGTGCTAAGCACTATACCAAGTTTGTGGCCATGGATTATCTTATTGTATGTTTACAATAAGCCCAAGAGGAAAGTGCAATGATTACCTCTGACTGATGGTTGAGGGCACTGAATGTTAGAGAGGTTAGGTAGTATGCTGTAGATCATATGTATGGCAAAAGTAGAGCAGTGATAGAAAAAGCACAGGTCTGTGCTTCTGACAACTTTACAGTAGCTGCACCCCTCTACCCACTCCAGTGCAGGCCCCGTATAGTGTTCTGGATAGTGTCTTGTCAATATCAGCAGGTCGACTCACAGTAGTATAAAGCTTAGGGGAGGTTGATCAGCCTTGGGCATACCGCAGGGGCATCAACTTCTTTAGAATCACTGTTCTAATAGTAACTTGAAGATAAGATTCCTTACTCTTGAAAACACATACATATTTAAGTTTTGATTGTAGTATGAAATACTATAAATGAAATATATAGCATGAGTTGTTTCTTATGCCTTTTGAAGTGTGGTTTTAACTTTTTTAAAAAGAATAGGGTGAAGACTAATAATACACAAATAAGTAAACACTTAAATGGCTTTATAGACTTAATTAAAAAGTCAGGGATGACACTTAAACTCATAATTTGAAAGCACAACAACTAATTCTGTATTGGCAAAACTAACATAGTCTTTATAAAATATCTAGTGTTTTCAGTTTTGGCATAAAATATAATAACAAAGTAAAAATAAAAGTTTTTCTAATGCTATGTTTCATTTTGATAACAGAAAAATAGATTCCATATGTCATGCACGTCCGTGTGAAGAGACCACCAACAGGCTTTGTGTGAGCAACAAAACTTTTTAATCACCTGGGTACAGGCGGGCTGAGTCCGAAAAGAGTCAGCAAAGGGAGATAAGAGTGGGGCCGTTTTATAGGATTTGGATAGGTAAAGGAAAATTATAGTCAAAGGGGGGTTGTTCTCTGGCAGGCAGGAGTAGGGGTCACAAGGTGCTCAGTGGGGGAGGTTTTTGAGCCAGGATGAGCCAGGAAAAGGACTTTCACAAGGTAATGTCATCAGTTAAGGCAAGGACCGGCCATTTTCACTTCTTTTGTGGTGGAATGTCATCAGTTAAGGCGGGGCAGGGCATTTTCACTTCTTTTGTGATTCTTCAGTTACTTCAGGCCATCTGGGCGTATATGTGCAAGTCACAGGGGATGCGATGGCTTGGCTTGGGCTCAGAGGCCTGACACCATATAAACATATATTTAAGAATTTGAAAACATTTTTATGAGCAAACTATGCTGATTATTTAGGAACATAGGTAAGATAAATTTACTTCCTCCTGAATTGAGATAAAGGAGCAATTTTTGGTCCTATTTGATGCAGTTTCACTGAGAAGTGAATAAAGCATTCTTCGTATTTCAGGAGGTATATGAGATTCAGTAGGTATATGTGAAGTGTTACCCGGAATAATTCAAGGATTTTTTTTTCCAATGTGTATGACCAAAATAGCTGCTATTAGAACTATATTGAAAATAGTTCACCAAAATAGTTTCAATATAGGACATTTTTTAAAACTTTGAAGTGAAATAAGATTAATAAATGTCAAATTATTATTTTTACTTCAATTTCAAACCCTTTTATGTAACATCAAGGCATAAACTTTGATATGCGAGTGTTTTAAGTCATATGGAATTGTTAGGAGGGAGAGAGCATACTATATCACAGTAAAATAGCACACCATAGAAAGAGTATTAATTCTTAGAAATGAAGGAAACTTTGTATTAGTAGTATTTTCTCATTTGATAAAATAACTATTTTGCTTTTTGTAAATAATGAGTCAATTTGAAAGCACTTATCACTTTGCTGAATCAAGGAGGCCCACCTTGTTTTATATTTGCCATTCCATTATTTTATGTCTTAGTTTGCCTTTGACTTGCTGTATGTTGCTAGGTTCGTAGGGAACATTACAATTGCAGTCTAGTTGCCTGCATTCTTAGGACTTTTCCTGTGACTTATATGAAACCTCTATAAACCCTCTTGCCTTCTTCTGGTACATAACTCAGAGTGAGAGTGAGCATCTATAGAAGGAGCTCTCAGCAGAAGAGTGACATGATCTTTGACCGCTTGTGACATACTGTATAAAGATTTTGGGAAATGCTGTCTAGGATAATCCATCATCAAGCAATTTGGTATAACCTTGATGACCCCACTTGTCCAGCACAAGCGTAAACCTGGTACAGTTACTGTTTTGAAAAATTTGTATTTGTTTCGTAAAGACTTATACCCCAAAGAGCAATAAAAATGCAAAATGTAAGTTTGTAATATAAATGAAGGAGCATATACATGAAAACATTGCTTTGGGCAAAAATTGCATAATAGCTGTTGAAGTGTACTGACATGGAGAGCAACTTTTCTAAGCTAATCAACCAGATATTGCAACTTGCAAGTGAAGGCATATGCTATATATTTCTCTTGGTTGTCAATACACTCATATATATCTCTGAATATACTTGTAGCTGCACAATACTTATAATCATTTTCCACTTTAATGTGAAAGACTTTTAAAGAAAATTAAAAATGGACTCTAGGTTGAATTAAGTAAAGGAAAGAAACAAGAATCAAGCCAAGGAATAAAAAGTTTACTATGTGATAAATAAACAATGAGATGAGGTAGTTATAATTAAAATTCCAGAAAAAAAAAGAGAAAGAAAAAAGGGGGGGAAGGGAGGAGGGGATGGAGAAAGACAGAGAGAGAGAGAGAGAAAGAAAGAGATAGAAATAGAAGGGAGAGTGATCAAGAGTAAAAGTTTCAGTCATAGGATAAACCCATGTCCTACTACTAGTCCTTAGAAAATTGGTGGTTTAAAATATTTTAGCAGTTTATTTCTACTTGCAAAGAATCCACTGGGAGCAGAAAAATATAATATAATGAAAATATAACAAAATAGAAAAGATATAGCTGAAAAATATCTGCCTTTGTAGTGTTCAAATCTTATTGAAAAGACATCATGAGGACTAGAAAAAGATTTCATAATACATAAAATCTATAATATTATAAAGGAGTGCATATAGAATCTACTACTAGAAATCACACTTTTGTAGTTTTGTATTGATAGCTAAACCTTTAAACATTGTTAACAATAATGAACTATTCACCTATTGTATTTTAGTCTCACTTATGAGGGATGCTTGCAATGTAAGTGACAGGTCAAGATATCAGGAAAGAAAAGTCATATTCAGAGGAACCAATATGTTAAGGAGAGAAAGTCACAAAGAGAAAGTCAAGAAACCAATTTCGAGTAGACATAATGCAACGTTCAAGAATGGTGCGGCAAACTCAGAAATGAACCAAGATCCAAGGGAGTCACATTTCATTACAAAGCCAAAATTTCCCTCTCATCAATTTGGAATATCATTATTTTTAGTGGCATAATAAATCTATCAACCAATCAGCCAACATATATTTGCTGAGCTCTTGTTTTACGGTTAGAATTATAGGAGGCAGAGAAGGAAGACATATAGTTACACATATAGAAATATAAGGTCGAGGCTAGGCACGGTGGCTCACGCCTGTAATCCCAGCACTTTGGGAGGCCAAGGCAGGTGGATCACTTGAGGTCAACAGTCGAGAAAAGTCTGACCAACATGGTGAAACCCCATCTCTACTAAAAATACAAAATTAGCTGGATGTGGTGGCACATGCCTGTAATCCCAGCACTTTGGGAGGCTGAGGCAGGAGAATTGCTTGAACCTAGGAGGCGGAGGTTGCAGTGAGCCAAGATCACACCATTGCACTTCAGCCCAGGCATCAAGAGTGAAACTCTGTCTCAAAAAAAAAAAAAAAAAAAAAAAAAAAAAAAGAAATGTGTGGTCTAATTGATGAGACCTGAGTATCACATATGAAAGAGCAAGAATACAAGATCAAGTTACATGGTTTAGATAAAGGTAAATTTTAAAAAATATTCTCTTCATTTTTTTATTATGAATATTTTCAAATGTTGTAGATATTTTTTAGACAAGATATCAATCACACTCTGGTTGCCAAGGAAAGTCTTTCTAAATAAAGTGGAAGTTAAACTGGACCTGGAAGGATGAAGGGAATTTAATAAAGGGAATAGGGAAAGGCCTTCAAGATGGTGAGCATGACTACAGGAGCAGAGGTAAGACTGAGCAAGACCCAATTACAGTTACAGATAGGGACCTGTGCAGAGTAAAGGATCTTTATCTGGAACCAGTGGGAAATAATTTTGAATGAGAATGTTGCTTAATAAGCAAAGACTTTAGGTTGGATTCTATAAGTTGGGAAGTGCTAATTATTGACGAGGGAGTGTCACATAAATAGTGTTAGACATATTAGTCTAATAGTAGCATGCACCGTGATTGGAGAAGGGGGAACCTGGTAAGCTGGGACAGAACACAGGCTGTTATGGGTTTGAAGTCCAGCTGGTCTGGTGATGATGCTGACTAGGTTATTTTATTTTAAATCAGCTGGCAGGAAGTATAAAGGAGATACACAAGATAAAGAATACAGAGTGAGCAAATTCTGTTCCAAGGCCAGAGAAGGATGCACTCACAGGAACTGAGGAGCCCAGAACCCTAAAACTTGAGGCATTATATCCGTATCGATGTTCTCTATATTAGTGCTTAAAAAAAACATTCGTTGTATTGTAGTTCCATGTTCCACGTCCATTTGTTAGTACTTTCAAGGGCCTGCGGTAAGCCTGTCCATGACAAACCACGTTTCAGAGAGGCCAGGTGGAAGGTACGCTGCTTCTTCCGTATCCTCCTCGATAACCGTATCTGAGTGATACTCATAGATAATGAGTCACCACCATACTCTGAGAAATCAATCATCCCCCCCTTTTTTTTTAAGACTCACTCTGTCACCAAGACTGGAGTGCAGTGGTGTGATCTCGGCTCACTGCAACCTCCACCTCCCTGGTTCAAGCAACCACGCCCAACTAATTTTTTTGTATTTTTAGTAGAGACAGGGTTTCAATATGTTGGTCAGGCTGGTCTTGAATTCCTGACCTCAGGTGATCCATCGGCCTTGGCCTTCAAGTCTTCTGAATTTTGCACACTTTAGTCTTTTCCTTTACATTTCCAGTGCAACCACCCAGGCCTAACACATTTTTACATAATATTTTTATCATTTAAAATGCTTCTTACTGTACTTTTTCCTTCTGTGGTAGTTGTGAGAGAATTTCATCTGTCTACTTTTTCTAATGACAGTAATATTCTGCATTTGTTACTAGAACTCCAAAAATCATTAATTTTAAGTAGAGATTTGGATTTAACTTTCCCCAGATAGCAAGCAGAGCATGTGTGCAGTTCACCAATAGGAAATAAACATTTCTTTACATTCTCCAGTGATATGTCCAGGGTCTGGTATTGCTCAAAATCAGTGATTTAGATGAAATCATTAATGTTGACTATATCAAGTTTGGAGAAGCCTCAAACTTATCATAGCAGGTTGCCAATAAATGAGATCCAGCTACAGGTTTAAAAAGGTTACAACACTTTCTACTAATAGAAATCAATAAGATGATACTAAAAAGGGGAAAGTAAGATGTTCTTTTTTATGTTAAAGAAAATACAGATGATCTGAATCAGGCAGGGCCTTTAAATTCCTTTAAGATACGTTTCTGAGATTAGAAAGTTGCTCTGAACCAAATTTGTCTTTTGTGAAAATCATAAATCTACTAGTAATTCCTCTGGACTCTTGCCTTTTAAACTTTTCAAAGATGGGGATAAATGCAGATAGATTTGGGTGATCTTGGTTAGAAGAAGCTAAATAAAAAAAGCTTTCTGTCAGTTGGAGTTATTACTTTTACTGTCCATATTCTCAAGATTCTACCTGTGTTCTAAGTTTTATAAAAAATTTCTCATGTATTGGAAGTGTTTATGCATGTATTTGTCTCTCAAACTAGAGTCTTAGCTCGTTCATTTGTGGAAGGTAGATAATATATCTCATTTATCTCAATGCTGGGAGGATATTTATTATGAATTCAGTTTTAAAAATAGGTAAAGCATTATTCAGGTCTGCAGGTGATGAATTGTTTCAGTTTTTGTATATCTGAAAACATTTATATTTGCCTTCAGTTTTGAAACATAATTTTGCTGGATATGATACGATATGATATGATATTCTAGGTTGACTTTTTTCCAGGTCTTTAAAGACATTATTCTGTCTTCTGACTTGCCTCCTTTAAGGCAAGAAGTTCACTGCCATTCTCCACTTTATTCCTTTGTATGCAATGTGTATTTTCTGGCTATTTAAAAATTTTTTCTTTTAATCACTAATTTTAAGCAATATGACAAAAAAGTATTTTGGTGTAGCTTTGTTCATGTATATTGTATCATAGTCACTGCCTTTTTCATTTCTAGAAGTTCAGTTTGGGTCTTTTTAGCATTTTTCATATCTCTTCTTAATATGCTCATTGTTTTTCTACCTTTTTGAATATATGGAATATAGTTATCATAAGTGTGCTCGTCTACCAAAGTTGGTTAATCTGTGTTACAAGCATTGCTTCTATTTATTGATGTTTTTTCACCATTATGGGTTGTACTTTTCTGCTTATTTACATGACTGATAATTTTTTTTATTGTGGTAAGAAACTCGTCTCATAAAAATTTGCCATTTTACTCATTTTAATTGTATAATTCAATTGTGTTAAGTATATTTATATTGCTGTGGAACAGATCTCTAGAACTTTTTAATCTTACAGAACTGAAACTCAATATCCATTAAACAGCAACTCTCTTTTCTCCTGCCTCCTCCAATCCCTGGTAACCACTACTGTTTACCTTCTGCATGTAAGCATATACCTACATTAGATACTCATACAAGTGGAATTATACAGTATTTGTCTTTTTGTTCCTGGCTTATTTTATGTAATGTAATGTCCTCAAAATTCATCCATGTTGCAGTACGTGACAGAATCTCCTTCCTTGTTAAAGCGGCATAGAATTCCATTGTATGTATCTACCATGTTTTGTTTATTCATTTATCATTTGATGGACATTTTAGTTGCTTCCACCTTTTGGTTGTTGTGAATAATGCTGTTATGAACACAGGTTTACAGATACCCATTTGAGATACTGCTTTAAATTGTTTTGAATAAATACCCGCAAGTAGGATTGCTGAATCATATGGTAGTTAGTTCTATTTTTAGACTTAGGATTGTCTTGGCCATGCGGGCTCTTTTTTGGTTCCATATGAACTTTAAGTAGTTTTTTCCAATTCTGTGAAGAAAGTCATTGGTAGCTTGATGGGGATGGCATTGAATCTATAAATTACCTTGGGGAGTATGGCCATTTTCACGATATTGATTCTTCCTATCCATGAGCATGGAATGTTCTTACATTTGTTTGTGTCCTCTTTTATTTTGGTGAGCAGTGATTTGTAGTTCTCCTTGAAGAGGTCCTTCACATCCCTTGTAAGTTGGATTCCTAGGTATTTTATTCCCTTTGAAGCAATTGTGAATGGGAGTTCACTCATGATTTGGCTCTCTGTTTGTCTGTTATAGGTGTATAGGAATGTTTGTGATTTTTGCACACTGATTTTGTATCCTGAGACTTTGCTGAAGTTGCTTATCAGCTTAAGGAGATTTTGAGCTGAGACGATGGGGTTTTCTAGATATACAATCGTGTCATCTGCAAACAGGGACAATTTGACTTCCTCTTTTCCTAATTGAATACCCTTTATTTCTTTCTCTTGCCTGATTGCCCTTACCAGAACTTCCAACTGTATGTTGAATAGGAACGGTGAGAGAGGTCATTCCTGTCTTGTGCCAGTTTTCAAAGAGAATGCTTCCAGTTTTTGCCCATTCAATAAAATATTGGCTGTGGGTTTGTCATAAATAGCTCTTATTGTTTTGAGATACGTCCCATCAATACCTAACTTATTGAGAGTTTTTAGCATGAAGGGCGGTTGAATTTTGTCAAAGGTCTTTTCTGCATCTATTGAGATAATCACGTGGTTTTTGTCGTTGGTTCTGTTTAAGTGATGGATTACGTTTTTTGATTTGTGAATGTTGAACCAGCCTTGCATCCCAGGGATGAAGCCAACTTGATCGTGGTGGATAAGCTTTTTGATGTGCTGCTGGATTCGGTTTGCCAGTATTTTTTTGAGGATTTTTGCATCGATGTTCATCAGGGATATTGGTCTAAAATTCTCCTTTTTTTGTTGTGTCTCTGCCGGGCTTTGGTATCAGGGTGATGCTGGCCTCATAAAATGAGTTAAGATTCCCTCTTTTTCTATTGATTGGAATAGTTTCAGAAGGAATGGTACCAGCTCCTCTTTGTACCTCTGGTAGAATTCGACTGTGAATCCATCTGGTCCTGGACTCTTTTTGCTTGGTAGGCTATTGATTTTTTTGCCTCAATTTCAGAGCCTGTTATTGGTCTATTCAGAGATTCAACTTGTTCCTGGTTTAGTCTTGGGAGGGTGTATGTGTCCAAGAATTTATCCATTTCTTCTAGATTTTCTAGTTTATTTGTGCAGAGGTGTTTATAGTATTCTCTGATGGTAGTTTGTATTTCTGTTGGATTGGTGGTGATATCCTCTTTATCATTTTTTATTGCATCTATTTGATTCTTCTCTGTTTATTTCTTCTTTATTAGTCTTGGGAGTGGTCTATCAATTTTGTTGATCTTTTCAAAAAACCAGCTCCTGGATTCATTGATTTTTTTTGAAGGTTTTTTTTTCTTTTTCTTTTTCTTTTTCTTTTTTTTTTGTGTCTTTATCTCCTTCAGTTCTGCTCTGATCTTAGTTATCTCTTGCCTTCTGCTAGTTTTTGAATTTGTTTGCTCTCTCTTCTCTAGTTCTTTTAATTATGATGTTAGTGTGTTGATTTTAGATCTTTCCTGCTTTCTCTTGTGGACATTCACTGCTATAAATTTCCCTCTATACACTGCTTTAAATGTGTCCCAGAGAATCTGGTACATTGTGTCTTTGTTCTCATTGGTTTCAAAGAAAATCTTTATTTCTGCCCTCATTTCGTTATGTAGCCAGTAGTCATTCAGGAGCAGGTTGTTCAGTTGCCATGTAGTTGAGCGGTTTTGGATGAGTTTCTTAATCCTCAGTTCTAGTTTGATTGCACTGTGGTCTGAGAGACAGTTTGCTGTGATTTCTGTTCTTTTACATCTGCTGAGGTGTGCTTTACTTCCAACTATGTGGTCAGTTTTGGAATAAGTGTGATGTGGTGCTGAGAAGAACATATAGTTGTTGATTTGGGGTGAGAGTTCTGTAGATGTCTATTAGCTCTGCTTGGTACAGAGCTGAGTTCAAGTCCTGGATATCCTTGTTAACCTTTTGTCTCATTGATCCATCTAATATTGACAGTGTGGTATTAAAGTCTCCCATTATTATTGTGTGGGAGTCTAAGTCTCTTTGTAGGTCTACAAGGACTTGCTTTATGAATCTGGGTGCTCCTGTGTTGGGTGCATATATATTTAGGATAGTTAGCTCTTCTTGTTGAATTGATCCCTTTACCATTATGTAGTGGCCTTCTTTGTCTTTTGATCTTTGTTGATTTAAAGTCTGTTTTATCAGAGACTAGGATTGCAAACCCTGCTTTTTTTTTTTCGCTTTCCATTTGCTTGGTAGATCTTCCTCCATCCCTTTATTTTGAGCCTATGTGTTTCTCTGCATGTGAGATGGGTCTCCTGAATACAGCACACTGATGGGTCTTGACTCTTTATCCAATATGCCAGTCTGTGTCTTTTAATTGGAGCATTTAGCCCATTTACATTTAAGGTTAATATTGTTATGTGTGAATTTGATCCTGTCATTATGATGTTAGCTGGTTATTTTGCTCATTAGTTGATGTAATTTCTTTCTACCATTGATGGTCTTTACAATTTGGCATGTTTTTGCAGTGGCTGGTACCAGTTGTTCCTTTCCATGTTTAGTGCTCCCTTCAGGAGCTCTTGTAAGGCAGACCTAGTGGTGACAAAATCTCTCAGCATTTTCTTGTCTGTGAAGGATTTTATTTCCCTTTCACTTATGGAGCTTAGTTTGGCTGGATATGAAATTCTGGGTTGAAAATTCTTTTCTTTAAGAATGTTGAATATTGGCCCCCACTCTCTTCTGGCTTGCAGGGTTTCTGCAGAGAGATCTGCTGTTAGTCTGATGGGCTTCCCTTTGTGAGTATTGACCTTTCTCTCTGACTACCTTTCACATTTTTTCCTTCATTTCAACCTTGGTGAATCTGACAATTATGTGTCTTGGGGTTGCTCTTCTCGAGGAGTATCTTTGTGGTGTTCTCTGTATTTCCTGAATTTGAATGTTGGCCTGCCTTGCTATGTTGGGGAAGTTCTTCTGCATAATATCCTGAAGAGTGTTTTCTAACTTGGTTCCATTCTCCCCATCATTTTCCGGTACACCAATCAAATGTAGATTTGGTCTTTTCACATAGTTCTGTATTTCTTGGAGGCATTGTTCATTTCTTTTTACTCTTTTTTCTTTAAACTTCTCTATTTCATTAATTTTTTTTTTTTTTTTTTTTTGAGATGGAGTCTCACTCTGTTGCCCAGGCTGGAGTGCAGTGGCGCGATCTCAGCTCACTGCAAGGTCCACCTCCTGGGTTCACGCCATTCTCCTGCCTCAGCCTCCTGAGTAGCTGGGACTACAGACACCTGCCCCCATGCCCAGCTAATTTTTGTATTTGTAGTAGAGACAGGGTTTCACCATGTTAGCCAGGATGGTCTTGATCTCCTGAACTTGTGATCCACCGGCCTTGGCCTCCCAAAGTGCTGGGATTATAGGCAGGAGCCACTACGCCTTGCCTATTTCATTAATATTATCTTCAATCACTGATATCCTTTCTTCCACTTGATCGAATCGGCTACTAAAGTTTGTGCATGCATCACGTAGTTCTCATGCCATAGTTTTCAACTCCATCAGGTCATTTAAGGTCTTCTCTACTCTGTTTGTTCTAGTTAGTTATTCATCTAATCTTTTTTCAGGGTTTTTAGTCTCCTTGCAATGGGTTTGTACATCCTCCTTTAGCTTAGAGAAGTTTGTTATTACTGACCTTCTGAAGCCTACTCCTGTCAACTCGTCAAAGTCATTCTGCATCCATCTTTCTTCTGTTGCTAGTGAGGAGTTGTGACCCTTTGGAGGAGAAGAGGTGCCCTGGTTTTTAGAATTTTCAGCTTTTCTGCTCTGGTTTCTCTCCATCTTTGTGGTTTTATTTAGTTTTGGTCTTTGATGGTGACCTACAGATGGGGTTTTGGTGTGGATGTCCTTTTTGTTGATGTTGATGCTATTCCTTTCTGTTTGTTAATTTTCCTTCTAACAGTCAGGTCCCTCAGTTGCAAGTCTGTTGGAGTTTGCTAGAGGTCCATTCCAGACCCTGTTTGCCTGGGTATCACTAGCGGAAGCTGCAGAACAGCAAATATTACTGCCTGATCCTTCCTCTGGAAGCTTCGTCCCAGAGGGGCACCCACCTGTATGAGGCGTAAGTTGGCCCTTACTGCGAAGTTCTCCCAGTTAGGCTACATGGGGTTCAGGGACTCACTTGAGGAGGCAGTCTGTCTCTTCTCAGAACTCAAATGTCTTGCTAGGAGAACCACTGCTCTCTTCAGAGTTGTCAGACAGCGACCTTTAAGTCTGCAGAAGTTTCTGCTGCCTTTTGTTCAGTTATGCCCTGTCCCCAGAGGCGGAGTCCACAGAGGCAGTAGGTCTTGCTCACCTGCAGTGGGCTCTGCCCAGTTCCCCAGTTCTAGCTTTCCAGGCTACTTTACCTACTCAAGCCTCAGCAATGGCAGATGCCCCTCCCCCAGTCAGGCTGCTGCCTCGCAGGTCGATCTAAGACTGCTGAGCTAGCAGTGAGCAAGGCTCCGCCGGTTGGGACCTGCTGAGCCAGGCACGGGGTATAATCTCCTGGTGTGCTGTTTGCTAAGACCATTGGAAAAGTGCATTAGTTAGTCAGGAGTGTCATTTTCTCCAGGTACAGTAAATCCCCTGACCCTTGCCCTCCCCGGGTGCAGTGATGCCCTGCCCTGCTTCGGTTCACCCTCCATGGGCTGCACCCACTGTCCAACCAGCTCCAATGAGATGAACCAGGTACCTCAGTTGGAAATGCAGAAATCACCCATCTTCTGCATGGATCACACTGGGAGCCACTGACTGGAACTCTTCCTATTCAGCCATTTTGGAACCTATTGGCTTTAAAGGGATCATCTTATTCAATCACTTCCCTGCTTTAAAGTCAAAGCAAAACACAACCAAACAAAACTAAACAAACAAACAAAATCTTTAGTACTTTACCACTAACCTATTGATTGAAGTCCCAACTCATGATTTTCCATGTTAACCACTACAGCTTCAATTTTCACTATTGCTACTTCATGCTCCAGGCGTATTACTTTTTTTTTTTTTGAGACAGAGTCTCGCTCTGTCACCCAGGCATTATCTTGGCTCATTGCCACCTCTACCTCCCGGGTTTAAGTGATTCTCCTGCCTCAGCCTCCTGAGTAGCTGTGATTACAGGCACCCAGCACCACACCCAGCTAATTTTTGTATTTTTAGTAGAGATAGAGTTTCACCAGATTGGCCTGGCTGGTCTCAGACTCCTGACCTCAGGTGATCCACTCTCCTCGGCCTCTCACAGTGCTGAGATTACAGGTGTGAGCCACCGTGCCTGGCCGAATTAATCTTTTAACCCTTTTAAAGTGCCATGTTTTCTATTTCACTTCCCAGCTTTGCCTTATGTCTCAGCCTAAACATTTTATCCCACCTTCTCATCCTACTGGTCTCAGACTCACACACCTCCCCAAGAGTACCCTTTGCCTAAAATTCAATTGTGTACCCCATATTTACTTCCATAGTGTCTTGTGCAGGAATTATTGTCTCCACAACAGAGAAAACAGAAACTCTGAGAGATTGACGTCCCAGTGGCTCACAGCTACAAAGTAGCAGAGCTAATTCCTAAATCCCAAACTTCTAGGGCTTATTTCATTATTCTACAGCATCCCGTAGTATGCTTAGTTTCATCTGATCAAATATGTGCTCAGATAGTATAGAATTATTTTCTGTTCCTTGAAAGTTCCACGTGGGTTAATTTCTCTATTTTTCAACATATTCTCTGTTTCTAGATTAACTTTGTTTTCCTGTCTACCTGGGAAACATTTATCTTCAAGACCTAGTTGTAGAATGTGAAGCATTCTCTGGTCCAACCTCCCTCATCAGGGTCATTATGAGGTATTTTGGTATTTAGTTCTTGTCACTTTTATGAGGTTAATGCTCTCTGTTGAAATGTCCTATTATATGTTTACCTTTCCTATTAAACAGTAAGCTTCTTGAACGCAGGTATTTGTTCCATCACTTCTAGATCCCTGGCACTCAGTACAATGACCAACACATATTAGGTTCTATATATTTTAAACCAAATCATGGAAGCACATGTAAATTATATTTGCACGTTCATTTTTGACATTTCTTTTCTCCATGACAGCGTGGACATTGTCCACCTTCTCATCAGGATAAGGTATGTAACCTATCTGTGCAAAAAATGGCCTTGCATGACTTTTCAAAGTTTCCAGTTTGAAGACCTTGTTACTAGAGTTAGGTATTTATATATGTACTAACTGCTGCATGGGAGTTTAATTTCAGACTTTTCTATTTTCATATATTCTCAATATGAGATTGTGGAAATTAATGGAGGCTTCTTGTATTTTTATTACACACACACACAAACACACACAAACACACACACACACTTATTCACAGCCTTTCCAATATCTCCTTCAAAGTGGGGAATTAAGAGCTGTATGAACATGGGAGGGTGGTGAAAAATGAGGAAAAGCAACCAAGGTTTTGAGGTTGAGTGACATGACACAAGAACTTCCTCCTCTGTCTGTTACTCCCAGTCTCCAGGCTCTGTCTCCATCTAGGCAATGGGGTGAGAGGGAATGGCACTAATGGAGAGGCTGCTGTAGGAGATTTTGCATCAGGTGGAGAGCCCATTCTCTGTGTTGTCTGAACACAGACACACACAACTCCCTCACGCTCCATGGTTTGCAATGTGCTGCAGCAGCTTACCATTTGCACAAATGTAAAATCAAGCAATCATTGTGTGTGGTGGTATAAAGATTTGATGGTTTCCAATCCCCAAGTACAGGCATAACTCATTTTATTGTGCTGTGCTTTATTGAATTTGGCAGATATTGACCTTTTTACAATTTGAGGATTCGTGGCAACCCTGCATTGAGCAAGTCTATTGGCACCATTTTTCTAATAGCATATCTCACTTTGTGTCTGTGTCACATTTTGGTAATTCTTGCACTATTTCAAACTTTTTTATTATTATATATCTGTTATGGCTATCTGTAATCAGTGATATGTGATGTTACTATTGTAATCGCTTTGGAGCACCATGAACTCTGCCCATACAGGACAGCAAACTTAATCGATAAATGTGTGTACTCTGACTGCTCCACCAATCAGCTATTCCCCAGTTTCTCTTCCTCTTTTTGGGCCTCCATATTCCCTGAGACACAATACTGAAATTAGGCCACTAAATAACTCTATAATGGCCTCTAAGTCTTCAAGTGAAAAAAAGAGTCACACACCTTTCACTTGAAATCAAAAGCTGGGAATGATTTAGCTTAGTGAGGAAGGCATGTTAAAAACTAGATAGGACAAAAGCTAAGCCCCTTGCATCAAACAATTAGCCATGTAGATGCAAAAGAAGAGTTCTTGAAAGAAATTAAAGTGCTACTCCAATGAACACACAAATGATAAGAAAATGAAACAGTTTTACTGCTGAATTCTGCAGTGGCAGAATTCGAGAGGGTTGACTCCAATTTTGAAAGGAGTCCTACTGTGGGTAAAATGCTATCAAACAGCATCACATGCTACAGAGAAATCATTTGTTCAAGGAAGAGTCAATGGATGCCACAGACTTCATTGTCTTATTTCAAAAAACTGCCATAGCCACTCCAGCCTTCAGCAACCACCACCCTGATTGGTCAGCTGCCATCATCATGGAGGCAAGATCCTCCATAAGCAAAAATGTTATGACTCGCTGAAGGCTAATGATCATTATTATTTTTTAATCAAAATTGTTTTTAAATTGGGCCGGGCACAGTGGCTCAGGCCTGTAATCCCAGCACTTTAGGAGGCCAAGGCGGGTGGATCACGAGGTCAGATCAATACCTTCCTGGCTAACACGGTGAAACCCTGTCTCTACTAAAATTACAAAAAATTAGGCAGGCATGGTGGCGGGCGCCTGTAGTCCTAGCTACTCGGGAGGCTGAGACAGGAGAATGGCGTGAACCCAAGAGTTGGAGCTTGCAGTGAACCGAGATCGTGCCACTGCACTCCAGCCTGGGTGACAGAGCGTGACTCCGTCTCACACGCACAAAGACAAAACAAAACAAAATAAAACAAAACAAAAAACTGTTTTTAAATTAAGTTATGTACATATTGGTTTTTTAGACATGATATTATTGTACACTTAATAGACTACAGTATAGTGTAAGCATAACTTTTATGTGCACCAACTGAAAAACCAAAAAAAATCAGTGTGACTAATTTTTATCACTTTATTGCAATATTTGCTTTACTGTGGGGGTCTGGAACTGAATCTTCAATATCTTCAAAGTATATCCATAATCATGAAACTTCTGCTGAAGATTTCTTTTAGTTCTCTCTTCTGTCTTTTTCTTTCCCCATTAACCACTGCCAGTGAAGAATAACACACAAATATTTGATCTTTCCTTGGGGTTGCTGGAAATAACATGAATTGGGAGCCGGAGAATCTTAGGTTGGAATTCTTCCTTCACCATTTACTAGTGATGTAAACTTGAATAAACTGCACAATCATTCTGAAGCAGTTTTCTCACCCATAAAATGGACTTAATAGCATGCATCTCACAGTGGTTCAAAGGACTGAAGGAAACAAAGAAGAGGACAATGCTGATGCCTGGTAGGTCTAGCTCAGCAAGTGTTAGCTCCCTTCTCCTTTTCCCTTACTTTCTCCTTTCTTCCTACCTGTTGGTTCAACTGTTAATGGGCTATGAAATTCTCCAAATATAAGGAGTAAAGGAGAGAAGAAATACAAGGGAGCATAATAGAGCCATTGCTCACTGGAAGTAGAAAGCGTATACTTAAATTGCTGAGGAGTATGTTTTGAAATTCTTTATGAAGCTTGTCATCAAACCTTATAGTAGGATTTTTCTTTCTGAAAGCTTGTGAAGCTCCATTGTTTCAGTTTGCTCTCTGTCCTTTGGAAATTATTAACTCCAAGAAAGGCATCCAAGCTCCTCTTTAGGTCCTGATATGGTTTGGCTGTGTCTCCACTCAAATCTCATCTTTAATTGTAGTTCCCATAATCCCCATGTGTCATGGGAGGGACTTGGTGGGAGGTAATTCAATCATAGGGGTGGTTACTCTCATGCTATTCTCCTGATAGTGAGTTCTCATGAGATTTGATGGTTTTATAAGGGATTTTTACTCCTTTTGCTTAGAACTTCTCCTGCCTGCCACCATGTAAGACATGCCTTTGCTTCTCCTTTGTCTTTTGCCATGATTACGAGAACTCTCCAGTGATGTGGAACTGTAAGTCCATTAAACCTCTTTCCTTTATAAATTACCCAGTCTCGGGTATGTCTTTATAAGCAGTGTGAGAACACACTACCACAGCTGCTAAATCAGTAGTTCTTAACACTGGCTGCACGTTTGAATTACCTGGGGCACTTACTGCAATTATTTTTAAAGTTTCTAAAAACATGCAAATGCTGGGGCCCCAATTTAGACTTATTAAATCAGGATCTCTAGGGATGAGGCCTTGACATTGGTATTGAAACAAAAATCTCTAAGTTATTGCAGTAATGATTGAAAAGTTTGGTCTAAATAATAATGTCACTATGATGTTCATGCAATGTCTGATTGATAGTAATAGTTGTGTGGTAACTTTAAAAAGGACATGAACCAGGGGAAAATTAAATGGACAAAGTGTAGAAAGGGAATATATTATTTTAAAATTTTGTTTGTAAACTCTATGGCAAAGCAGAATCCCCAAGGCCAAAAACAATCTGTAAATATGATAAATTCCAATGTGAAGAAGAAAACCACTTTTTTTTTTTTTTTTAATGAACCAGATGGAGCAGCATTGGGGAGGTTGCTAATTGGACTCAATGAAGGGTTGGAAAATCTGCATTTTCTTTTTTAATTAGAGAAATCAGGTATAGAGTCAACATTTCCAAGAATAAGAAACTAAAAATAATAAAAATATGGCATACTAAATTCAAGGCAGCAGGCAAAGAGGTGTATTTATTGGTATAACTTGAAATATTAACCCCTTGGAAACAGCAGATATCTCTTTAGTCAGAAATGGAAAAGAGCTATTATCAGATAACAGGGCCGATTCTCCTGGGAGCCTCCTGGATTGTGTCTAGTCCCCAGATAGGGGATAACACACTCCTCCCAGCCTGAAGGCCATCCTCCTAAGTACTCACTTGGCAGGCATCCTGGAAAATGGTTGTGTTGTAAGGGCTAAGTTACTCTTCTCAGAGATCTCTATTAGACATGATAAAGAAAAAAAAAGCTCAAAGCCCAAACTGTATACAATCCAACGTACATTTTAAAAGATGTACTAGTGAGCATTTTATAGAGCGGGTCAGATTTTCATTCTGTGAGATTCAAAAGAAGAAAAGAACTCTTTGAGTTGAGAACCTCGCTTATTGTTTTTAGTGATGGCGTTTAGAGACAAGCGATCCAAGAGGCAATGCATTTGAAGATCGTGATTTTATAAGCAATGGAAGTTTCAGGTGTCACTAACCCATGTTGCACTGGCTTCAGGTGATTGGTGACAGTTATTTCAAAGTACTTTAACACTGTTATTTGTAGAAAACAAATCCAGTATAAACTTTTGCTGTAAAAGGGGCTTCCTTTTTCTTAATTGCAGCAAGCAAACATCTATTGTCAATACATTGACAACAAAAGGAAAGCATTAAAAAAACAAACGAACAACTCAGCCCTTTTTCTGGGACCAAACTGACTGATTTATACCTTTAGAATAAGGCTTGCCGATAAATATAATTATTAACTTCAAGCTTATTGCAGTTTCTCAGAAAATAATTCCAAATTGTCTCAACAATGACAATCTTGCTAGATAATAAATCTTGATCAATTTATGTTGGATTATTCATTTCTTTTTCTTTTTGTATCTTTTTTTTTCCCCGCATAGAAACACCATCCTACCAGTTAGGAAAAAAAAGGCATATTTCCTCAAAGGCTTATTATTTTCCAAACTGGCGTTGCTAAGGAAGATTTCAACCATCTTCCGATGGTGTACAAAATAAATTATATCCTTTCTAAGACTAGTTGCTTCTGAAACAAGGTTTATCTTTTTTTGTTTTGTTTTGTTTTAGAAAGCTACCTGATCCTCAGTCACAACTATTTACTTACAGAAGAGCAAGTGTTAAAATCTCCTCATTTTATGTGCTCAAAAGTTCTAGAAACTTTTAATATTTTTTCTCATTAACTTTTGCTCAATATATGCCTTAAATTTCACGGCCAAATGTTATTGTTAGCTCAAAAGGGCGTGACTGCTGCTTGTTCTTGGGACATCTCTTGGTTGTTTTGAGCCATGACTCAGAGCAAGAGGTCACTTGGTGGTGACTATGCTGTCTTCCCTGTGGGGGTGGCGGGCGCAGAAGCATCTGCTCTGAAGAGCAGGTTCCCTGCCTGCCTGCTGTGTCAGGATTCAGAAATATAGTGGCTGTAACTTATGATCCAACTGAGGATGCCTGGAACTGAACTTCACACACAATTAGTAGTGGGCCAAGCTTCCTTGTGACAGCCCTGGGTTTTAGTTTGAGTGAAGGTTGTCACTGCATAGCCAGAATCTGAACAAGGGAAATAGTCCATTTTATAAAACACAGACATAAATTCCAACCAAAAAGGTGATGTACTTCTTTTATAAGCTATAGTTCATAACTTTATTACAACATTGTTTTAAGTTCATAACTTTATTAATTTTCCACTTGAAAAGTGATTATTTATTTCAGAAATTATTATTTATTTCACCTTAATTTGTTACTACCATCCTTTGTTTCAGAAAGAATTCAATTTATTTGGCTTAATGGAAATGCAAGAAGACAAATAAAATGTAAGCATGAATGGATGAAGAAAAGAAGATATAACGCACATAGGGTAATTATCTATATATAAATTCATGGTAGCACTTTATCTAATTGTAAGTAAAATTAGAAAATCATAGCACATATTGTTGAGAAACAAAAATGGTTCAGGACTATTTTATTATAAAGTACTAATTTTCAAAATTAGATATTACTGTTGCCATATGTTTAATAACAGCACATAAAATTAGAGTGATCTTTAGTTCATCTTTTTTTTCCTGGACATGGAGAAAGTCATAGTATAGAGAAAGCATGATATTGCCCTAAGTTTCCATGAATTTTCTTAAGGAGCATTTTAACTACAGTTATGGTAAGAAATATTTGAGAGCATGGGACTACTTATAATGTAAGTACTTTCAATATTCCTATGCAATTTTCACATTAAAATACATGGAATCAACATATGAACAACATACATGGAATCAACATGTATATTGTTTTATACTTCATATTAAATATTGTACATATGCACATATTTTGAATAACAAAATTCTGTTGGCACCAAAGAACCAAGGGGAAAATGTGACACCACCAGAGAGAAAATGTTTATAGGAGCACTTTGAATGCTGTTCATAGCTAAAGACAAAAACAAAACCAAAAAACAAAAAACAAAAGTAGAACATGACAAATACAATGTTTATGATGTACATGCTATTTTGGTATATTAAAATTTAAAAAAATAAACAGTTCTACTCCCCACCAATACAAAGAAACAAGATTAAAAACTCTCCTTCAATGGAAACTTTTAACAGGAAGAAAGACAGTGGAATGAGGATTTAATTTTTGTTTTTGCCAGATAGAAAATTTACTGCTATAAGTTTTTAATTTGTGTCATCACACGCTTTGTTATATTAAATAAAACATTATTTAAAGTAGGCACAGTAACAGTGACTGAGATAAATATGTAGGTATTGAACTCTGCCAGGTAGAGTTATTTTGTTATGGCTGGTTATCAGAACAGCAATAAATTCTTAGGCACAAAACTTCTACCTATGTAAGAGGAGACTGTGAAATACAAAACATTTAAGTATTGCAGTGGAGAAACTGCCTTTAAAAAATAAAAGAAGAGCATAGAGGTTAGAGAACTATTGATTAATGAAACCCAAACCCACAATATATGTTTCTACAAGAATAGTCCTTCTAGGAGAAATACTGTTTGAGGTCTCAAAGAAAGCCATGCACAATTTGTGAATTACTGTGGGGGAAAGAAAGCGAAAAACCTGTATGATATAAGCACTTAAGTGAAAATGTAAAACGTGGTTCGAGGCAGCTGCAGCTACCATAGGGACTACTAAGATTAGCACTGGCCCTGACACTTTGTGGTCCATTGGGCTTGGAAGTAAGAATTTATCTTAAACCATCACCTTCAGCTTCGGTTATCTCACTTCTGTGGTTTATACATCAAAATAAATGATCCTATGTAGGCACATGGGACTCAGTATGAACTGTTTTCAAGTCAGCCAGCAACTGAGCAACTTTGATTTCTGTTTTACAGAAGACTCTGATGGGAAGTCTGTGCTTTTTTTTTTTTTTTTTTTTTTAAAAAAAAGCAGCCATTCATTATTAGGCACAGACATGATATTAAAGCCAATTCTCTCTGCAATGTTGAATAAAGAATAGCAGCAGTTGGTGTGAAAAAAGTGCAATATTCCCATGAAGATTTGGCTTAAGATTGAGAAGAAAATGAATTCATTCATTTTTGTAAGCAATGTCTTTTAAAAGTGTAATCGGGCCGGGCGCGGTGGCTCAAGCCTGTAATCCCAGCACTTTGGGAGGCCGAGACGGGCGGATCACGAGGTCAGGAGATGGAGACCATCCTGGCTAACACGGTGAAACCCCGTCTCTACTAAAAATACAAAAAACTATCCGGGCGAGGTGGCGGCGCCTGTAGTCCCAGCTACTGGGGAGGCTGAGGCAGGAGAATGGCGTGAACCCGGGAGGCGGAGCTTAGAGTGAGCTGAGATCCGGCCACTGCACTCCAGCCTGGGCGACAGCGTGAGACTCCCTCTCAAAAAAAAAAAAAAAAAAAAAAAAGTGTAATCAGTGTTGTATTCAAGGGTAAGATGAGAAAATGTTGATTTAACCAGTATAAAAAAAGGAACAATGATCTCACCAGCTACTTATTTCACAAAGACTAAACCTAAACCTAAATAGCGGACATTTAAAAAGATGAGTTCAGAACATTACATTGTACCACAGATGTTGTATGTCATAGGAAAAACCTGATGTCACTAACCACATTCACTTTAAACACAGATGGAAAACATCAAGGTCAATTCACAAAAAATTTACTTGTTGTAAAATGCTCTCGGATTCTACTTTCTAAGCAAAAACAAAAAGCAGAAATTATAGAAACATTCACAAGGAGAGGAAACTTGAAAAAACACCACTATACTGGCAAATGTTTTAACAATTGTAAAGTGTCCTTAGACATATAGGCTTTCCAGTTGATCAGGTGAGAAGAAATAGGCTACTGCTGTATTTTCTAAGATGATAAACAGAGAAAAGTAGTGGCAGGGAGATAAGGACTAGAAGGAGGAATTCTTTTAAACATTGTCTTAACTGCTTGATGTCTTATTTGTGCAAACAGTATGTTTATCCCATAAGAGATAATACTAACTGAGAAACACAAGGGAAATAGCATCATTAGTTAACATGGAGGCTTTACTTATTAGCTTTATTACTATAAATACTAATGATTCCTGAATAGGCTTTTAGTCTTTAACCTGAGCTTCATTCCTTCATAATAGCTATATGACGACAGAGCAAGTTCTGAGGAGTAAGATCTGATAACCTGGGAAAAAAAATCAGTAAAACTAATTTGAGAACCCATCTGAGGTAAATACAAACTCATAAGCAAAGTGTTTATTAAAAAATATTTAGGAATTCATATTGTGCCTTCAGTGTCTACAAACTAAAGAATAACATGTTGGAAAAATTTTCACTTACGATATTATTAATTGTAACAGGTAACACTTGTAAAAACCTAAATCCATGAAAGGTAATGTTTCACGTGCTCTACATGTGTTAACTGATTGAATTCTCATTGTAGGAAGCAGTGGGACGTGGGTACTATTATCATCTCCATTTTACAGAATGAAGAAATAAGTCTAGGTAGTTTAAGTAACTTGCTCAATGTCTTATAGCCAGTCATTAGAGTCCAAGGCAGGTTTTGAACTCACGCAGCCTGTCTCCAAAGTTCATGCTTAATTGCTATATGACAGGTAAGTGGACGGTTTATTTTTTTATTTTTTATTTTTTGAGATGGAGTCTTGCCCTGTTGCCCAGGTTGGCGTGCAATGGTACGATGTTGGCTCACTGAAAACTCTGTCTCCTGGGTTCAAACCCTTTTCCTGCCTCAGCTATCCAAGTAGCTGGGATTACAGGTGCCTGCCCCCCGCCCAGCTAATTTTTGTATTTTTAGTAGAGATGGGGTTTCACCATGTTGGCCAGGTCAATCTCGAACTCCTGACCTCGTGATCTGCCTGGCTCGGCCTCCCAAAGTGCTGGGATTACATGCGTGAGCCACTGCACCCGGCCGTGCATAGTTTATTCTAACTAGAAAAAACAACACAAAACACTGGATCATGAGTTTTCGTTTAAATATATCTTCAGAGGTGTTGATTTCGGTTAACCATTGTTTTACGTGACAAACACTTCCTGATGAAAATGAAGGAAAATTGTTTGTGTCATTCAAAACCCTATCTGCATATTTAGTAAACTTGGGAAATCAGAAAAAAAAATAGAGAACGTTTAGCTTTGAGGAATTTTTAGGTTTCTGCATTTTCAACTGAAAGCTATAACTTGCTTCTTAGCTATCATACACCCATAGGAACACAAGAAAACACAATCAGCGAAACAGGCTACCGGATGTAAATATTCTCACGTTGTCTCCACCCTGCTGCCAGAGCTGGTTAGTGTTCCAGCAGGAGGGGTGGTGGTTGTGGTAACAGCTCTCAAGGAAAAAGCTACCTATGAAATGACTACATGAAACGGGAATCTCTCTGTCACGGTCCTTAGCAGCATGGGGTGGTTTGAGGGAATGGTTCAGACACAGCATAGTAGACAGGGGTACTAAGACAAGCTACAATTATTCTCATGGTCATGATTCTTTTAAGCAGCATGGAATGGTTTGAGGAAATGGTTCAGGCATTGAGTAAGTAGGCAGGGGTACTAGGACAGGCTACATTAATTCTCACCAGCAGACATCCTTCCTCCACTGTGGATCTGAAGAGCAATGAAATATGAGATACATATTCAATTATCAGGATGTGAGGGGAATTAAGGGAGCAAAGGAACTTAGTAGTAATTCAGTTAAAGTGAGGTAGCCTGGTGAGGTAAGAGGGGAAGTGAATATTTTACTTGATTCTAACACATTTAATTTGTCTTTCAACTAATACACAGAGATAACAATTTCAGACAATAGAATGTTCTATTTCAGTCTCTGATTAGACCTTGCCACTGGATTTTCCCCCTCAGGGTTAACGAGAATCAGTCATAGCAGTAATTTCCTATGAAAAAGAAATCCTATCAGGCTCATGTCTGGGTCTGTAGAGCGGATAGATTGCTTCTTTTTTTATAGAGCCAAATCATTTTTGTAGGACTCAGCTTTCAAGTGTATAAATTTCAGTTTGGAAATTATTTCTTGCAATATTGCTTTCAGTAATTCTTTTTAAAACATTAATTAGCTGAATAAATCCACCAAGGAACAGAGTGTTTCTGCAAAATAATACGATAATTTGTATTGAAAATGTGATTGAATACTGGGAAGAAATAAAAGAAACAAAAAGATCACAAAGTTATAGCTATTCAAAATATGGAATGAAAATATACCTTCTTTTGTTTGATCTAATATATCTAATTTTTCATCTCACTTTCTCTTTCTATTCCTTTATTCTCTCTCAATTTAGACAGTGTCTCCTCTGTGTATTTATTACAAAGATTCCAGTTGTGACTCACAATTCAGAATTCATGCTGACAGCCTACAGAAAAAATTCTCAATTACTGAGATAAATTTCAACATTAACAAAAAGTAAGCCTTTTCCTGCTATTACTTTTTTTTTTTTTGAGACAGGGTCTCACTCTGTTGCCCAAGATGGAATGCAGGGGTGCAATCTTGACTCACTGAAACCTCCGTCTCCTGGGTTCAAGTGATCTTCCCACCTCAGCCCACCAAATAGCTGGGACTACAGGCACATGCCACTATGCCAGGCTAATCTTTGTATTTTTTTTTTTTTTTAGTAGAGACGAGATTTTGCCGTGTTGCCCAGGCTGTCTGGAACTCCTGAGCTCAAGCGATCTGACTGCCTCGGCCTCCCAAAGTCCTAGGATTACAAGAGTGAGCCATTGCTATTACATTTTTTATCAGTATTAAGGTGTAGTCAAGCCTCTTTCTTATAGGCCAACAGGTTTTTATTGCTGTGATACTTACATTTTAAACATTTTAATATACATATGTGTGTGTAAATATATGTATACATATATGCATGTGTATATTTATATGTGTGTATATGTGTATGTGTATATATATAAAATATATATATATATAATTTTTAGAGACAGGGTCTGGCTATGTTAACGAGGCTGACCTCGAACTCCTGGGCTCAAGGTATTCTCTCACTTCAGCCCTCAGCTTCCTAAGTAACTGGGACTATAAGCATGCACCAGTGTGCTGGCTTGATCAGTTATATTTTCATCAAGCACTTATGAGCACAAAAATTAAATCCAATGGACACAATATAAATGTAAATATACTCAACTAGGCTATGAAAAATGGCGTTTGCCTTATATCGAAGGAAGTTCAATAATATTTTATATAAAAATTAAATTTAGGGCAATTAGCAATCAGGCATATTCTTTGAGTTTTTTTGTTGTTGTTGTTGTTATGGTAACAGATTTGCAATGAAACAAATGCATTAGTTATAGCATTCAATGATGAAATGCCTTGATAATGCAGAAAACAGAAGAGCTATGATGAAGTGGAGAAAACACTGTAATAGAAATTCCCTGATCTAGGTTTGGATCCTGGCTTGCCACTTACTACTAGTAAAGTCTTGCTGGAGTGAGCCGACTTGTCTGTCTAAGGTCCATTTTTCTTATCTGTTCAATGGGGTAGTAATTTATAGCTCATAAGTTTTTGCATGTTTGTACGTTTTAGTGTGGAGTAAATATCACAATGCCCATTAAAGGGTTAGTATAAATTTTAACATGTGATAGCTGAATCTATGCTTTGGTACCCATATATCCACAAGAACACTTCCCAAGTCAAATAAGAACACATTAAGATTGTGAGTGAACTCTGGTGTTGAAAGTGAATTATCAGAATGAAGATGTAAAGCTTTAAAATTTAGCTATTGGAGATTTTTCTCTAAGCTTAGCAGTAATGACATATGTGATAATAATGAAGAAATACTGAAAAAAATTTAAGAACAAATAATATCCAAATTTAAAATAAATGACTGCCTTTGTTTATGAGAAGGAAGAAAGAAGAAAAGAAAGAGGCCAATTTTGTTGTCCTCACATATCCACAAACAAAAGCTGGTGAAGAACATCTATCTGGACTAAACTTTTCTTCATTTCTTCGTGTAGGAAATTATGTTTAAATATGTTGTAGAAGGAAAACACAATTCTAAGTTTACACAGAAAACACACCAAAAACTTCTATAAAACTAACTCTCTTCTTTTAGCATTTATTAAATTGTTTTACAATTATTTTTCTCATGCCTGGCACTTCTACCAGACTATGAATTGTATTCTCCAGAGACATGAATGGAAGAAAAGAGAAAGGGGGGGGGAGAGAAAGAGAGAGGGAGAGAGAGAGAGAGAGTGTGTGTGTGTGTGAGAGAGAGAGAGAGCGAGAGAGAGAGAGAGAGAGAGAGAGAAGAAAGTTGCCTCTGACTCATTCATTTGTAAGCATTTGAGTACCTTTTATTTTATTACTTTTTAACTTTTAGTTTCAGAGGTATATGTGCAGGTTTTTTACATAGGTAAATTATGTTCGTGGGGGTTTGTCATACAGATTATTTCATTATTTTGGATTGAAATTGCTTGGTTATGTTTAACTTTTTGTTTATCTTTTCAAGGAACTGCTAAACTGTTTTCCACAGTGGCTAAAATATTTCACATTCCCACCAGCAAAATGCAAAGTGTTTCAATATCTTCATATCCTCACTAACACTTGTTACTGTCTGCTTTTTTTTGATTCTAGTCATCCTAATGGGTATAAAGTTACATCTCATTGTGCTTTTGATTTGCATTTCCCTGATGACTAATGGTATTGAACATCTTTTCCTATGCTTGTTTTTATTTGTATATCTTCTTTGGAGATATACAAGTTCTCTTGTATATACAAGATACAGAAGAACTCTGCTCAAGTTCTTTGCTTATATTTTAGTTGAGTTTTTCGTCTTTTTGTTGTTGAGTTCTAAGTGCTCTCACATATTTGGATACTAAACACTTATCAGGTATATGATTACTCCCATTCTGTAGGTTGTGTTTTCACTTTCCTGATAATGTCCTTTGATGAACGAGTTTTTAATTTTGATGCAATCCAATGTATCTATTTTTAATTTGTTGCTCAGGCATTAGGTGTCAAATCTAAGAATTCTTACTAAAGCTGAGCTCATGAAAATTTACCCCTGTGTTTTCTTCTAAGAATTTTACAGCTTTATCTCTTATATTTTGGCTCTTGTTTCATTTTGAGCTAATTTTTGTATATGCAGTAAGGTAACAAGTTCAACTTCTTTCTTTCCTATGTAGTTAGCCAGTAGTCCCAGAACCATATGTTGACGACAGTATTCTTTCCCCATTGAATGGTCTTGGCACCATTGTCAAAAATCAATTGGCTATAGATGTTTGGGTTTGTTTCTGGACTCTTTCTGTTGTTGGTTTTAATGTCCATCTTCATGCCAGTGCCATACTGCTTTGGCTTCTGCAGCTTTGTAATAAGTTTTGAAATGGGGAGGTGTGAGGCCTCCAACTTTGTTCTTCTTTTCCAAGATTTTTTGGCTATTTGGGGCCCCTTGCATTTACATATGAATTTGAGAACAGGCTTTTCCACTTCTACAACAAACAAACAAACAAAAGCAAAGCCATTGGTATTTTCATAGGCATTGCATTGAATTTGTGAGTCAACTTAGGGAGTATTGTCATCTCAAAAAATATAAAATCTTCCAATCTAAGAACACATATTTTGTTTATATATTTGGTTTTTGAAAATTACCTTCAATAATATTTTGTAGTTTTTAGTGCATAAGACGTGCACTTCCTTGATTAAATGTATTTTCCTGTATTAAGTTCTTTTTGATGACAGTGTAAATAAAATTGTTTTCTTGGTTTCATTTTCAGATTACTCATGGCTAGTGTATAGAAATATAACTGGTTTTTGTATACTGATCTTGAATCTTGCAACTTTACTGAATTTGCTTATGAATTCTAATATTTATTTTTTAGACTTAAAAAAAGATTTTCATATATAAGATCATGTCTTCTTCGAGTAGAGAGAGTTTTACTTCCTCCTTTTCAATTTGGGTCTTTTTAATTTATTTATATTGCCTAATTGCTCTGGCCAGAACCTCTACTACAGTGTTGAACAGAAGTTGCAAAAGTGGACATCCTTTGCTTCATTCTGCCCTGAATGGGAAAGCATCCAGTCTTTCACCACTAGGTATGCCATTAACTATGGGTATTTCTGTAGACTATTTATTTTTTAAATCACATTGAGGAAGTTCCTTTCAATTCCTAGTTTGTTGAATGTTTTTTATCACGAAAAGGTGTTGGATTTTGTTAAATGCTTTTACTGTATCCTTTGAAATGACCATGTACTTTTTACTCTTTCATTCTAATAATACAGTATATTACAGTGATTGATTTTTATGTGTTGAACCAACCTGGTATTTCTGGGATAAATCCTACTTAGTACTGGTGTGTGATCCTTTTGTTATGCTGCTGGATTTGATTTACCAGTATTTTGTCGAGAATTTTTGGGTTATATTCACAAGGTCTATTTATCTGTAGTTTCTCTTCTTGTGATGTCTCTGTTTAGCTTTGGTGTCAGGGTAACACTCATGGCTTCCTGGCATGAGTTAGAAAGTGTTCCTTCCTCTATTATCTTTTGGACAAGTTTGAGCAGGATTGATGTTAATTGGTATTAATTTTTCTTAAAGCGTTTGGTAGAATTTACCAGTAAAGCCATCTGTTCCTAGGCTTTTCTTTGTTAGTAGTTTTTTGATTACTGGTTCAATCTCTATACTTGTTATAGGTCTATGCATAGTTTCCATTTTTTCTTGATTCAGTATAGGCAGTTTGTCTGTTTTTAGGGATTTGTTCATTTCACCTAGGTTATCTAATTTATTGGCATACCATTATTCATAGTATTTTTAAAAATTCTCTTATTTCTGTAAGGTCTGTATTAATAACCTCAGTTGTTTTTTTTTTTTTTTTTTTCCTGAGATTGGGTCTTGCTCTGTCTCCCAGCTCACTGCAGCCTCCATCTTCCGGGCTCAAGCAATCCACCCATCTCAGACTCCCGAGTAGCTGGGACTAAAGCCTTGTGTCACCATGTCCAGCTGATTTTTTTTTTTTAATTTATTTTAAGATCTGCAGTACATGTGCAGGATGGGCAGGTTGGTTACATAGGTGAATGTGTGCCATGGTAATTTGCTGCACTTATCAACCCATTACTTTCGTATGAAGCCCAGCATGCATTAGTTAATTTTCCTGATGCTTTCCCTCGCCCTGCCCCGCTGACAGGCCCCAGTGTGTGTTGTTCCCTCTCTCTGTCTATGTGTTCACATTGTTCACCTCCCACTTATAAGTGAGAACATGTGATGTTTGGTTTTCTGTTCTTGTGTTAGTTTGCTAAGGATAATGGCTTCCAGCTCCATCCATGTCTCTGCAAAGGACATGATCTCATTCCTTTTTATGGCTTGCATAGTATTCCATGATGTATATGTACCCTTTTTCCTTTTCAGTCTACCATTGATGAATGACCCCACTTTCATTTTTGATTTTGAGACTTCTTTCCTCTTTATTCATCCAGCTGAAGTTTTGTTAATTTTTCTTTTCTTTTTTAAGAGAGAGGGTCTTGCTCTAATCACCCAGGCTGGAGTGCAATGGTGTGATTATAGCTTACTGTAACCTCAAAACCCTGTTTGATCCTCCTGCCTCAGCCTACTGAGTAGCTGGGAATACAGGTGCATGCCACCATGCTAGGATACTTCTTACATTTTTTGTAGAGATGGGGGTCTTGCTATGTTGTCCAGACTGGTCTTGAACTCCTGGCTTCAGGGGATCCTCCCTTCTACCTTGGCTTCTCAAAGTGATGGGATTGCAGGTAGGAGCCATTGTGTTCAGTCTGATTTGTCAATTTTGTTGAATTATTCAAATAATCAACTTTTGGTTTCATTGATTTTCTATATTATTTTTCTGTTCTCAATTTCTTCATAGGGGAAATTGTTTCATAGTCTTCTTTTCTTCTAATGTTTTTGTTTGATTCTGATATCAGGGTAATTTTTGGGTTGATAAATCATTTGGGAAATGTTTCTCCTTTTACTTTTAAGGAGACTCTTGAATGTAGGCAGTTGTTTACTCTGTAGTTCATTTCTCAAAGCCTTTCATATTCTGTTTAGGATCAGATGTATATGTGCAGCTCATAATGAAGTTCAGGAGTTCATAAATAAATATATTGGATTGCTTTCTTGAGCTCCTGCCTCTTGTCAATCTCCTTGACACATCTGGTGCCTAGAGTTTCCCTTCTTGGTCATCTTGCTAGCACACTGGGTCTTAGTTATGTGCTTTGCTGCATACTTTTCATAACTGTGCCTGCTCCCTAGACCAATAAAATAAATGGGAAAATATTGCCAGGGTATTTCCTTCAGTTTGTCACCAGTAGAGATTCCCCTTTCATTTCCTTGGACTAGAAGTTCAAGGATGAGAGCTTCCTTTGGAACTCTTTTTATTGCACCCAGGGGATGGTTCTGGGTTTCTGGCTGCAAATGCAGGATGAAAGATACCAGGGGAAAAAAGAAATGTTAAGCTCATATCTGGTTCACTGGTCCTTTGAGTTCTCTTTAGCTGTTCTATGCATTCATCCAGGGGTTTTAGTTGCTTTTAGTGGGTGGGACATGGTGGAGTGCCCTCAGTCCATCTTGAATAAAAGTAGATTTCTCCTTTTCATTTATTACTCTAGTTTTGTTCCTGAGAATTCTTTAAAGTGGTGATAGTGAAGGAAGTGGGTATAGGGTTAAGGGGAAATAGATGTGGGAAAAGAAAACAAAGAACGTTTATTCTCCATTCCTCCCTATCCAAATATTATATAATCGGCTTTTATTCTGCATTTAAGAGGTCTTTGCAAAGTAATCATGGGCCTAAGAAACAACGTATTTACATTTTTTTCATTTTTTTTTTTTGAGACAGAATCTCACTCTATTGCCCAGGCTGGAATGCAGTGGCATGTTCTCGGCCCACTGCAGCCTCTGCCTCCCAGGTTCAAGAAATTCTCCTGCCTCAGTCTCCCGAGTAGTTGGAACTACAGGTACATATACCACCATGCGTGGCTAATTTTTATATTTTTTAAGTAGAGGCGGGGTTTCACCATATTGGTCAGGCTGGTCTCAAACTACTGACCTCAGGTGATCCACCCGCCTTGGCGTGCAGTGGTGTGATCATAGCTTACTGAAGCCTCCAACTCCTGGGCTCAAGTAATCTTCCTGCCCTCAGCCTCCTGGGTAGGTGGAACTACAGGCATATGCCACCATACCCAGCTAATTAAAAAAATTTTTTTTTGTAGAGATGCGGTCTCGCTATGTTGCCCAGGCTGGTCTCAAACTCCCGGCCTCAAGCAATCCTCCCACCTTGGCCTCCCAAAGTGCTGGGATTATAGACATGAGCCACCATATTTGGCTAGGGGATGCATTCAGACTATGGCAAAACCAAATTATTTATTTGTTAATTTTTTTTTGCAGTTAATTTATGTCCTGTATTTTGTATTTCAATTTTATTATACTGAAATAAGTTTCACCAGTGTAAATGCTTTTTACATACATTTTACAGGGAAGAATTGTTTTTCTTTTTGCATTTTGATATCAGTTTAAAAAAGAAATCAATGTTGATTTTATTAGAAATAATCTTGGAACAGAAGACAAGTTGATTTAATTATTTCAGCTGAAATAATTTCTGTACAATTAAAAAATTTGCTATGATTTATACTATTTACTTTGTGTTCCATAGTAGAGTACTTTACAATGTAGTGACATTTAGTACATTCACAATATTGTGAACCTTTACAACTGATATCAATTTTAATAATAAACTTTCTATCTCTATTTAATAACTGTACCAAAATTTTTAAAGTAAGATGTGGCCGGGTGTGGTGGTTCATGCCTGTAATCCCAGCACTTTGGGAGTCCGAGGCGGGTGGATCATGAGGTGAGAAGATCGAAACCATCCTGCCTAACACGGTGAAACCCCATCTCTACTAAAAACACAAAAAATTAGCCAGGCGTGGTGGCGGGCGCCTGTGGTCCCACGTACTCGGGAGGCTGAAGCAGGAGAATGGCGTGAACCTGGGAGGCGGAGCTTGCAGTGAGCCGAGATGGCACCGCTACACTCCAGCCTGGGTGAAAGAGCGAGACTCTGTCTCAAAAAAAAAAAAAGTAAGATGTATAGGTCAGATTTTTATTGTCTATAGATTTGGTCAGTTTTGGTCTTATTGTCATTTTCTAGAATATATTTAAAATGAACAAATGATAATTTGTAGTTATTTTTAGCTAATCCATGAAAAATTGTGAGCAATTCTCTTTTTTTCTGTTTCCATTATTTGGAATATTACAATGTCATACTAATTCTTCAATATGCTTCTGACTATTGATTTTGCAGAGAATCCTAAAGTGGTCATGGTGTTAGTGGAGCATATAGCAAATACTGGGGTTGAAACATTAAGACAAAAATATTTTTCAAGTCACCTTGATACAGGCTAAAACTCTAAAGCAATTAGTAGCTTCGAAATATTTTTCTTTGGCTTTAGCTCTATGTCGATGGTAGTATTATGGGTCTTGAGGGTTATTTCCTGTGAAAACTCTGGCATTTTGTAGTTTTAGAGTCTATCTGTAAACTACTGTAGCTCTAGAGAATGTATATTTAATATTAGATAGTAACAATTGAGAGCCAGTATTCATTTAGTCACTCAACAAATAATTCTGATCAGCTATTGTTTGGTAGGAACTGCTTTAGATAAGCTGAATATGCGAGTGAAAGAGATGACTCAAGATCTACATTCAAACTTATATGTATTCTAAAGGGAGGGGGACAGACAGTAAACTAAAGCTATAATATAATTTCAGATAATAATAAATGCTATGAGGAAAATAAAACATAGTCATTTGATAATAGTGACTTGGGGGGAGGTTCACGTTATGGGGCCTGGGGTTGACATCTCCTGATTGAGCTGAGATCTGAATGATTAGAAGGAGCCTGTTGTGGGAAGGTTTGGGTGGAAGATTATGCCAGGCAGAAAGAAAAGCAATTTCAAAGACTCTGAGTTGGGGGGGAGTTCGGTGGACCTGAAGACTAAAAAAAGACCACGCAGTGTGGCCAAAATAGGGGTGGCAGGATATGGTGAGGTTAGAGAACTAGCTTGGGATAGATCATAGAAGGCCATTTAGGAAAGAGAAAGATGTTTGCAATTGAGTCCAAGTACAAAGAGAAGCCATTGGTAAGTTTCAAGAAGGAGCTTAACAGTATCTTATTCACATTGTAGAAAGTTCACTAAGATTGCTGAATGAAGAATAGATTTTAGGGGCTCCAAAAGAAAAGCAAGGAGAATGTTTAGAGGTTATTGCTGTACTATCAACAAAAAGATGTCAGTGGCATAGACAAGGATGTAGCAGCAGAGCTGAAGGTAGGTGGACAGACAAATTTGTGGACAGGGATATTTTTTTGTGACAGAGCTGATCAGGCTTGATCCTTGATTAGTAAGTGTGTGTGTAGGTGATACAGGAGGTGTCAGAGGTAAGAGTAAGTCAAGGATGACTTCAAGAAATTTTACCTGAACAAGTGGATTGAAGGCGATGCCCTTTATTAGCTAGACAAGACAGAGAGAGAAACACGTTTAGGAGCTCAGAGGGACAGGTCATGGCGAGAGTTCAAAATGGAGAGTCTACAGCACACACATAATCAAGCCATGGAATTGGAAGCCATCTCAGCAGGCAGTCTAGGTCAAGCTTGTTGAACCCACGCCCCATGAGCCACATGTGGCCCAGGACAGCTTTGAATGCAGTCCAACACAAATTCTTTCTTAAAACATTATGAGATTTTTTTTTTCACTTTTTTTTTTTTTTTTTAGCTCAGTAGCTATTGTTAGTGTTAGTGTATTTTATGTTTGACCTAAGACAATTCTTCTTTCAATGTGGCCCAGGGAAGCCAAAAGATTGAACAACCCTGGTCTAGATAATAAAGAAGTGAAAGAGGCCCAGAACGGCAAGCAAAAGAGGCTAAGTGAAGAGTCCCTTTTGATGCAGAGAGAAAGAGACAATGTTGTGACATGGAATTCAAGAGAATAAAGCACTTCAAGAAGGAGGAAAATGGCTGCAAGGTCAAGTCAGATGAGGACAGAGAAGTGACCATTTGTTTCAGACTATGGACATTATTGTGATCTTGACAAGTACCATTTTAGTGGATTGTAATGAAAGGGGAGAAAAACTTTACTGGAGTGGATAGAAAGTAAAAGAGATGATAAAAGGAACTCAGTAAATATAGGCATCTACTGATAAGTTTTGCTGTGAAGGGGTTAGAAAAATTTTGTAATAACTGGAGTATAATATGAGGTCAAAGGAGATTTAAAAAAAATGGATAATTTGTGTCTTTATGCTTATTGAAATGATCCAGTAGACAAAGAGAGGCTACTGATACCAGGGGCATCATAGGATAATCACAGCTTGAATTTCTTGAACATGGGAAGAGATGATATTTAGAAAGAAAGGGGAGGGGTTGGCATTTTTAGGCACACGGAAAACTTTAAAAAAAAATTTGTTGTAGTGAAAGGAAGTCAGAGAATGCGAGTGTAGATGTAGATAAGTTCATAAAGTTGGGGTGGAAAGTTGAAGGAGTTCCCATCTGGTCGCTACTTTATTCTCAGGGAAGAATGAGGTGAGTTCATGAGCTGTGGAAGGGAGGGGTTATTAGAGATATGAAGAGAAAGGAGATCTGAAACTTGAACCAAAGAATGGAAGGTATAGAAGGATTCCTGGGCAGTGGTGAGTGCTCCTCCCAGACTAGCGGTCAGAGTTTAGAGAAAGGTCAACCTACGTGGTTGTTTGTTTTCTCCAGGAAAATTCAGCTTCTGAAGCAGAGGGGAAGAGTACAAGGACAATTGAGTTTAACCATGGTTGGGCTTTACTTAAATGGGAATAATGTAGAATAAGAGAGAGAGAGAGAAGGACAAAGAAGTTAAAATGAATTGATTATAATGATTATCCATAGACTCTAGACTGGGAGAGGCAATAAATGAGTGAGTTAATGGGAATGGAAAATATTTCACTTCTTTCCCCATAGTTGGATAATTGCTGACATTGGAAGTGGGAAAGGGGAGGAATACAGAAATAATGTATCTCGGTGGGAGCTTGACATTAAGACTTTTTTTCTCACTCTGGTGTATTTACTAGTGGTGTCAAGGTCCAAGGTTATGGCATTAAACACGGATGAATGAGGTTGGATTTGAGGAAAAATCTAAGAACTGAGAAGACAAGGGATTAAGAGAACCAGTTCTTTTCGTAAAATGTTTGCAGGGGAAAATATTTACAAACTATCCATCTGACAAGGGATTAATAACCAGCATATATAAAGAGGTGAAACAAATCTACAGGAAAAAATCTAGTAATCCAGCTGAAAACGGACAAATGATATCAATAGACATTTCTCAAAAGAAGACATACACATGTCAAGCAGGCATATGAAAAGATGATTAACATCATTGATCACCAGATAAATGCAAATCAAAGCTATAATGAGGTATCATCTCATTCCAGTTAAACTGGCTTTTATCCAAAAGGCAGGTGATAACAAATGCTGGTGAGAGTGTGAAAGGGGCACTGTTGATGGGGATGTGAATTGGTACAACCACTATGGCGGACAGTTTGAAAGTTCCTCAAAAAAACAAAAAAAAATAGAGCTACCATATGATCTAGCAATCCCACTTCTAGGTGCATACCCAAAAGAAAGAAATCAGTACACTGAAGAGACATCTGCACTTTCATGTTTACTGCAGTACTATTCACAAGAGCGAAGATTTGGAAGCAACCCAAGTGTTTGTCAGCAGGTGAATGGATAAAGAAAATGTGGTACATACACACAATGGAGTACTATTTAGCCCTAAAAAAAGAATGAGATCCTGTCATTTGCAAAAACACCGATTGAACTGGAGGTGATTTTATTAAGTGAAATAAACCAGGCACAGAAAGGCAAACTTCTCATGTTCTCACTTATTTGTGGGAGGTGAAAATTAAAATAATTGAACTTATGGAGATAGAGAGTGGAATGATGGTTACTAGAGGCTGAGAAGGTAGTGCAAAGGGAGTCGGGGAGGATGTAGGGGGATGATTCATAGGTATAAAATATAGTTTGAATGAATACATCTAGTATTTGATAGCACAACAGCATGAATACAGTTGATAATAATTTACTGTACATTGAAAAATAGCTAAAAGAGTATTATGGGATTGTAACACAAAGGGTATATGCTTCAGATAATGGGTACTTCATTTACCTTGCTGTGATTATTACACATCGTATGGCTTTGTATTATTACATATTGTACCAAAGTAGACCATATACACCATAAATAGACACTCGTACTATGTACTTATAAAAATACAAAAAAGAAATAAAATGCTCCCCAGGGAAAGTAATAACCTGGGCATTTCTGTCTAAAAATGAAAACAGTCACTATGGTCACAGAACAGAATCTTCTCTCTATCATTCCTATCACTGCAGTCAGTGCTCAGGGCATTCATCTTATCCTGGAGCAGTGGTATTTGAAGAACAGTCATGTTCAGAGAATATAACTTCCTCATGCCCATCCCTCCACAACAGCATTCCCAGTTAAAAGTTTAGCCTCCAGTCTAACCACAAAAGAGATAATTTTAAAATTTCAAATTCTGGATGTCATAAGATGTGCTGTATAAAAATAAGGAATTGAGTGCCTATCTCAACTTTTCTTTAGCATAATTATTTAACTTAATACGTCCTTATTTTGAGTACCTGCCATATTATGTTAGGTTATAGCAAGAGGTATTTATGAGAATAAACCTTGAATTAGTACTGGAAGAAAAAGTTTTATTTAAATAACAGTGTGCAAAGGTCAGCAAATTTATCTGACATTTTTGAAAGCTTTGGAGATTTCTTTTTCTGTCTTCTGGTATAATTTGGAGAAATAAAACAATTATAGTCATGCACTACATAATGATATTTTGGTCAATAATGGAATGGGTATATGTCTGTGGTCTCATAAGATTATAATGGAACTGAAAAATTCCTATTTCTTAGTGATGTCTAGCTGTCATGAAGTCATAGCATAATTACTTTATTTAAAATATAAGGCTGTGCGCAGTGGCTTACACCTGTAATCCCAGCACTTTGGGAGGCCAAGGCGGGTGAATCACGAGGTCAGGAATTCAAGACGAGCCTGGTCAGGATGGTGAAACCCCATCTCTACTGAAAATACAAAAATTAGCCGGGCATGGTGGCGGGCACCTGTAATCCCAGCTACTGGGGAGGCTGAGGCAGAGAATTGTTTGAACCCAGGAGGCAGAGGTTGCAGTGAGCCAAGATGGTGCCACTGCACTCCAGCCAGGGTGACAGAGCGAGACTCCGTCTCAAAAAAAAAAAAAAAAAGTTTAGTGTAGCCTAAGTGTATTGCATTTATAAAGTGTGCAGTAGTACAGTGATGTCCTAGACCTTTACATTCACTCACCACTCACTAACTCACCCAGAGCAACTTCCAGTCCTGTAAGCTCCATTCATGGTAAGTGCCCCATACAGATCTATCATTTTTTAACTTTTATATCATATTTTTACTGTACTTTTTCTGTTTAGATACACAAATATTTACCATGGTGGTGCTATTGCCTACAGTGTTCAGTACGGTAGCATGCCATACAGGTTTGTAGCTTAGGAGCAATAGATTATTCCCTATAGCCTGGGTGTGTGGTGGTACACTCTATGATGTATGCACAATGACGAAATCTCCTAAAGACACATTTCTCAGAGCATATCCCTATCAGTAAGACTGTTAGAATGTGTGGAATTAGAAAGTAGTGTAAACTTTATAGCAGCTGTTGGAAATCTATAAATTAGGATTAGAATGGTCCCCTGTTTACCTGAAAGAGTTAATCCATCCTTTTATGGTGCTTTTTATCCCTACAGGGAGGGCTTCGGACACTGAGAAAACTTTGCTTTGTGTATTCATTCACTCAACAAATATTTATTTCGAGCTACCTATTGGCCAGACATGAACAAAGCTGAAGTCCCTACCCTTAGGGCTATATCTTCCGGTGGCAGGAGGAAGACAACTAAAAACAAAAACAAAAACAAAATACATATTCACATTTGGTGTATTAAAGCTGATAATTGCTGTGGAAAAATAAAGGTGGAGTCTGAGAGTTGAGCATATTTGTGTCCACTTCTACCATCTTCTGGTTGAACTTCTTGCTTTTCTTACAACATGTCATGCTATTCTACCTAAAATTTTTCAGCTTGGCTCACAGTGTCTACCCTGGCTCTTGTTGGTCTCTCAGCTTAAACACTAAATCATGTAGGGAGTCATTCCTGACTGTTCTGTATCTGGAGTAAGATGAAATTCTCCCCACTTTGTCCTCCTTTTTTTACCCCCATAGATTTCTATTATAATACCCATAAAAAGATACTACTTTTTTTTGGTTTATGGTTCATTCAAACTGGTATGGTTTGAATGTGTCCCCCAAATTTCATGTGTTGGAAACTTAATCACAACACTTATGTTGATCAGAGGTGGAACCTTGGAGAGGTAATTAGGATCAGGTAAGGTCATCACAGTGGTGCCCCCAGGATGGGACTGGTAGTTTTACAAGACGAGAAAGAGAAACCTAAGTCAGTAGGCATGATCATATCCTCTTGCCATGTGATGCCCTCGGCCATGTTCTGACACAGCAAGAAGGCCTTCACTGCTGCTGGACCCTCAGTCTTGAACTTCCCAGCCTCCAGAACTGTAAGAAATACATTTATTTTCTCTATAAATTACCCAGTCTGTGGTATTTTGTTATAGCAACACAAAAAGGACTAAGACATGTTCCTTTCTCCTAACGCTAAACTCCTTGCAGTAAGATCTGCAAGGTAGGAATTGTGTCCTATTAATCTTTGTATCCTTAGCAGTCATTGCAGAGTGTGACATATTGCATCAAAATATTTTTTCAAAGAAACAAAATTTAGAACAATAAAAAGAAATAAGCTATCAAGGCATGGAAAGCTATGAAGGAACCTTCAATGCATATTGTTAGGTGGAAGAAGCCAGTATAAAAAGGCTGTGTGATTCCAAGTTTATGAGATTTTTGAAAAGGCAAAATTGTAGAGATAGTAAGAAGATCAATGGCTGCAGGTGATTTGAGAAAGGAAAGATGATATAAGTAGGTGGAGCACAGGGGATTTTCAGGGCAGTGAAACTATTCTGTATGAGACTGATTGTGAATACATGTCAGTATGCATTTATCAAACCAATAGATGTTCAACACAAAGAGTGAACCCTGATGTAAACTATGGAGTGTAGTTAATAATAATGTATCAACATTGGTTCATCAATTGTAACAGATGAACCACACGAATGCAAGATGATAATAACAGGGGAAATTGTGTATGGTGGGGTTGGAGGTTGGTTTATGAAATGTCGTGTATTATCTGCTCAATTATTTTGTGAATCTAAAACTATAGTAAAAAATGTCAACAGCTGTATTAGTTCATTTCCATGTTGCTAGTAAAGACATACCTGAGACTGGGTAATTTATAAAGTAAAGAGATTTAATGGACTCACAGTTCCACATGGCTGGGGAGTCCTCACAATCATGGTGGAAGATGAAGGAAGAGCAAAGGTATGTCTTACATGGTGGCAGGCAAAAGAACTTGCATAAAGCGGAATTCCCCTCTATGAAACTATTAGATCTTCTGAGACTTATGTACTATCATGAGAACAGCACAGGAAAAATCTGCTCCCATGACTTAATTATCTCCCACTGGGTCCGTTCCATGACATGTGAGAATTATGGAAGCTATAATTCAAGATGAGATTTGTGTGGGGACACAGCCAAACAATATCAATAACATTTTAAAAATAAAATTTGGCAACAAAAGCAAGATTTGAGGTAAGATAGTGCACAAATAGGCCAAAGTGCTTTTTTTTTTTTAAATAAAAGAAATGCTTGAGCATGTGTTCATGAAAAAGGCATGAAATACTTCGTAAGCAGCTACCATCCTTCCTGATTCCTTTTTTATACTATATAAAATGGAAGGAACCAGCTTTACAAAGAGTGTTGGTGTGCTGGATAAAGAATATAATATTTAGACTGACATACATTTGAATCCTACTAGCTGTGAGACCATGCTGAACCTGTGTCCTCATCTGTGCAGATCATAATACTGGCTTAAATGAGACACAATGTCTGAAATGTTAGCACAGTGCCTGGCATACAGAATGTGAATAGCTTTCTTCATTTTTCCTTTTAAGAGAGCATAAAAATGAAACAAAAGTCTGAATTATTGATGGGCAAAAATAGGGAGATGACATGTTGGTATAGCACCCACATTTTTTACCTATAAATCTGAGGACTAGCTCTGTGTTCCATATGGTTCTGTTGGGTTCCATTTGACCAGGCACCTATATGAGTTTTGTCCTTTTTAAACTCCTATATAATAACAGGTGAAATGCCTTTTCTCATGTTAGGGTTTCTCAGGTAAGAGATGATGCTATGTGTCATAAGTGAGAAGGTATGAGATGAAATTGGCAAGTGAAGAACTATAAGAAAATTCTGGAAATGCCCGGATAGAAAATGTGCATTGGTAACAATATCGTAATAATAGCACGCCTTATAATTATTTGGCTACACATCTCAGTTTCCTTACCAGAGAAGAAGTTGCTATACCATGTGTTAATCACCTTTACATCTGTCTCTCCCATCAGGATGCAGTATAATATTGAGTAGTAGGTGCTCAACAAATGTTTATTAAATTAAGAGTTTATATGGCTCTTGATTTTTAAAAAGCACTCTTTTTTTAATAAGATAGAAAGGAAGCTTACCTACTAGACCCTCACTTATATATAGCAAAGCCTAGGCCTATAGAACGTATTTAACATACACACTCACACATGCACACTCCATAGATGTAAAAACAAGTTATTAACCTGGGAACATATCTTCCATTTTTTCTCTTTTTCAGCTTCTTAGTATGGACAGCTCTGCCAAACATCTGTAGGTTTAAAAGAAGTTCAAAGCAAGGTAGAAAGAAAAGAAATCCACTTAAAGTATCTCAGCTTGACTCCTGTCACTCTGTACAAGGTCTGAATGTGATTTGAACACCAACACACCAAGCTAAGCTTTGTGTGAGGAAGTAAATGTTAGACTGAAATGGGAAACTGAAGCAGGTCATTCTTCCTTTGTTGAGTTTCTCCTCCTTGTCAAACCCCTGGGCTGCATGTTGTCGTTCCTGTTTGTCACTGATAGCCTATCACAAAGCCTCTTCTGTTATGGTGGTGTACCTGAAACTCCCACTAGCCAGCAGAGCATAAACACCAAGGTGGAGCCACCTTCCAAAAACCTCTCACACACAATAGCTACTGCTGTCGCAGCAGGACAATTGAGTGGATCTTATGGTGGTATATTTTTTCCCATCATATGCATGACAGAAAGTCTAATGGACCTTGTTAGTTTCTTGAGTAGCTTTTAGGGCCTTATAAAATGGCCTGTTATCAGTTTAATCAGTGTTCCCAAGATGTCTACCTGGATGTCAAAGATCCCTGGAAGTAGCTGTATTTTCAGTTGTCTAGTGAGCAAGGAGCAGGTAATAATTAGCTAAAAAACTGGAGAAGAAAACCTTTTGCACCCAAGAAGGAAAAGCCAAATACTAAGAACCCTTAGTGAAGAATAAATATTTCTCTAATTCCTTTTGGTTAAGTTTTATTTCACAGCCTTTAAAACTTGAAAGATTAAACGGGCAAAGTTATATTGTACAAGACTTTAATGTGTACCTTAGTAAAGAATTTGGATCACTGTAGTTTACAGTAAAAATGTTAAAAACTTGATATGAGTTTATACCCAATTTTGGGATCTATAATTCCCTAAGGGTAGTACTAACTACACCCTGGTATTGTCTGGGGAAGGAATGTAGAAAATGGAGAAGAATAGTGAAATAACATCAGAAAGAAACTATTTTAAAAATTACCATTTAGAATTTTAGGTATGTCTGTGTGATTTTCTAAGACTTAAATTTTGATGTAAAATGGAAAAGACTTTAGGAGATAAAGAAAGAAAAACTGTATCTGACCCAAATAATGCAAGCCATCTAGTAGGAGTCCCTGTAAGAACCTAAACTATATTTCATATATTGATGCTTACTAATATTTCCTAGAATTCCTAAAACCTTTGTGTTTCCTCCTGAAATGATAAATGCCATTTAGGTTTCCTTACTAACTATGTAGGCTTAGAGCTCTCCTGTTTTAGGTTGTTATTGAATATAATTCTCCATCCAAAAATTCAACTGTGTAAACTAATTTCTAGTGTGATAGACAATTATTCTCTGTCAATCTGGAGTCTCCTATAATATAGCATGGGATTTGTTTAAATTGGATGGGGTCACATAGTCTGAGGCATTGGAGTGGGGTGCACCTGATCAAGGCATCATTTGTGGAGTGATGGCCTCTTCCCATTCACCCACGCAAGTTACTAACCACCTCTCATCCATGAACGCTGTCAGACTGGCCAGCACTCCTATCACTTTCCACTATGATTTGCTGTGTGTGCAAATATCTCTGTTGCTTCTAAGCACCATGAAAGTGTGGAAATTCATGTATGAGACTGTGGCCTACCTTCTTGAAAGTTCTGTGCAGCATTTCTTCTCTGACTCCAAAGAAATCTGTCCAGGAATAGAATGCAGGGTTCTTCCCTGCACAACCCACAGATCGCCGCACTTACTACCTTCTCTTGATATGTCATCCTCTCATGCCAAAACTCAAGGAATCACAAAGGATCGCAGTACAGGTGTGTAGGTTGAGCTTTGCACTGGAACACTGCTCCAGCCCAGTATAATCACCATAATCTGAGAACTTACTAGAAGTGCAAATACCCCAGATAAACTGAATGAGAAACTCTGACATTGGGGTCTTCATGTCTGTGTTTTAACAAGCCTTCTGTGTAATTCTGATGCATATTAAAATTTGAGAGCCTCTGGACCAGAGGATGGTTAACTTGAATCAAGTGAATAATATTAGATAAATGGTTGCATTATTGGGACTCAGTTTTCTCATTTAAGATTAATAATTGCTCTCTACTTAATCTAATGGGAAGAGAACACTTTTGTTTTATTCTTCTGAGACCAAGGTATACATATATGCCCCAGGAAGTTTCACTTGGTTTGTTTTTTATAACATATATTCTTGGTCTTATCCTTTGCCCCTGCAGGACAAGAGCATGTCCGAGTGTTTATTTATGTCGCATGTTCCCTAGAAGGCAATGTAACAACATGGATAAGGGTGGAAGGTTTCAGGAAAAACAGTCTGGAGTCAAATCACCAGCTCTACCTCTTACTATGTGACCTTCATCAAGTTTTCAACTTCCCTGTGCCTCAGTTTCTCAGCTGCAAAATTAAGATGATGCTGTAATAATCCCTTCCTCCTAGAGATAGAATGAGATAACATTCATGCAAGAATTGGATATATGTCACAGGGCTTAGCGTTTGTTAGTGCCTAATTAATACTGACAAGTTTTGAGTTGAATGCAGGCTAGGCACTTTGCTAAGGGTGAGAGAGGAAACAGACACCCTTCCTTCCTTGGAGGAACTTGTTCTACAAGTAAGAAGAACCACACATATAAATATCTAATCCCCAAAGGTATTGGAGACTCTCTAATAGCACCTGGAAAAAAGAAGGACACAATGAAGGCACAAGGAGTCTTGAAAGGACAGTTCAAGTGCAGTGAGCAGACTCATCACCATAACTGATGGAAGACCAACAAATGACCTTAATATCATCATGAAAACAACCAATAATGTCAGTTTACACTACTTTCCAGATCCTTTTCATGATCTAATTAGTCTTCTCAGAAAACCTATGAGATAGATATTTGAATAATCTCCATTTGATAAACTAGGAAACTTTGGAACTTATTGAGGCAAAGTAACCTGCTTAGAGAAACTTAACTAAAAATGTGGGAGTTTTGACTCAAATCTATATGCCTCAGAATTGACTTATTATTTAAATAAAACTCATGTAAAATGTTTTAATCATTTCAACAGTTATATTCTTTAGGTTTCACATGTTAAATATGAATAAACAATCCTAAAGAAATAAAGTGACTTGTCATAGGGAAAAAATATTTTTAAAACATTTTTAAGAGAGAGAAGATTGCAATTTAAGGCCTTGACTTTTCTTTCTTTCTTTTTTTTTCTTTTCTTCAACTTTTATCTTAAATTCTGGGGTACGTGTTTGTTACCTTTATAACAAACCTGCAGGATGTGCAGTTATGTGACATCATGAACCATTTTAGGTAGGTTACATGTGTTACTGTCCTTTACCTGCAGGATGTGCAGGATTTTTACGTAGGTAAACGTGTGTCATGGTGATTTGACTCACAGATCAACCCATCACGTAGGTATTAAGCCTAGCATCCATTAGCTATTCTTCCTGATGCTCTCCCCTGTCCTACAACAGGCCCCAGTGTGTGTTGTTCCCCACCCTGTGTCCATGTGTTCTCATCGTTCAGTTCCCACTTATAAGTGAGAACATGCAGTGATTGGTTTTCTGTTCCTGCGTTAGTTTGCTGAGGCTAACGAAGGCCCTGACTTTTCTTTCATCTCTATTCCACCTCTGCTTCATTGAATTAACCAAACTGCCATCTTCTCACCTCTCAAAACAACCCAAAAGATCAGAAGGTGACAAAGTTCACCGTTTTGAGCAAAGAACTTTATAAAGCGAGAGAGTATTGTGGAACTGGCTCTGAGGGGTACCTAAGATTGTGTGGTGGGTGCCCAGTCATCTGATCCAAGCAGGTGAGTGTTGCTATTCTTTATCTCCTTTCTCTTATGACAATTTCAGCCGTCAGTCATTTAAAACTTCTCCCTGTTACTTCCACTTGAGCTTGAACAGCTTCTTGATCTCATCCAAAGATGCTCAATTTATTGAGGAAAAAATATAATTATTCATCATTGTATAATAAATAACCAATTTACTTTACAAATAATTCCAGCTAAATTATTTTATTTGTAAAGGAAATATACTTTTAAAAGTTGGAAGAAAAAAAACAGAGAGTAAAATTATCTTGTCAGAAAGAAAAAAATACCCAACAATTTCATGTGACATCATGTCTTTTTAAAGAAAATAAATCTTTTACCAGCCTTTCATAAAAGCCTGTATTTGGGAGTGCATAGAAACTTGTTAGATGCTAGATGCTACTTTTGAAAATGAAGAAAATGAAGACTAATGCTGATTGGCTTTCCTGTTGTGCCCCTAGATGATAAATATGTAAACACTTTGTATATTTTCCCTTGGTTTTGAGATGAACACAATACATAGGTCAGTAAAGTCAACAACATTTAAATTGTTAAAAGATTTTCCTGGGTCTTTTGGGAATGGTAAAACAGGATACAGCCTTTTATTCTCATTTCCCTTCATGAAATGTACTCTCTCTCTTTTTTTCTGGAACACATGATAGTTGCTATGCATACAGATAGCTCCTAACAATGCTGCTCTGACATTTAAGCACTTCACCTTCTATGCAGTACAGCCTGTTTGTCCTTTTAAACCTGGCTACTGGGCCAAATGCAAAGGAACCACTGTGTGACTTTTCACTTATCTTCTGTACCCAAGCCTACAAAGTTAGTGCTTGAGTGTGTCAGGTATCACCTAGGGACTTAAGAACGAGGCTTTTTACATTTAACCCAATCCCATGACCTGTACTACATTGCCTTTGATTTGAAGGCAGTTTAGTTAACTACCAAGGCTGCCTACTAGATTATTTGGAATCAAATTCACCTGAAATGTGGGCACACAATAATTCCTAGTTTTCTGCAGGATGACTGTAGGCATGCTTCATTACATGTTGGAGAGTGTGCCAGTGGGAAACAGTAACGTTTTCTTCTTGTACATACTGCTTCAGCAGAGCTGCTTAAAAAAATTTTTCAGAAAAGTTGCAAGAATAAGTATAGTTCAAATATCATCTTTATACTATACTGTTTATTTACCCAGATTCATTTATTAATTTTTAATCTCACTTAGTTTCTCATTGGCTCATTTTTTTTGTCTCTCTTGTTTCTGCCTTGTACACACATTTACACATATATTTTGAACTATTTTAGGTAGGTTACATGTATTATTGTCCTTTACCATCTTTTTTTTTTTTTTTTTGAGACAGTCTCACTCTGTTGCCCAGCTTGTAGTATGGTAGCTGGTGCTATCTTGGCTCACTGCAACCTCTGCCTCCCAGGTTCAAGCAATTCTCTTGCCTCGGCCTCCTGAGCAGCTGGGACTACAGGTGTGCACCACCACACCTGGCTAACTTTTGTATTTTTTAAAGTAGAGATGGGGTTTCACCGTGTTGGCCAGGCTGGTCTCGAACTCCTGACCTCAAATGATCCATCCGACTAGGCTTCCCAAAGTGCTGGGGTTATAGGCGTGAGCCACCTCACCTGGCCACCTTTTAATTTAAACAGTCTTTTAACACTTCTCCCTGTTTATTTATGTTGCATGTTCCCTAGAAGGCAATGTAACAACATGGATAAGGGTACACAGTTTCAGCCTGGAGTCAAATCACCAGCTCTACCTCTTACTATGTGACCTTCGTCAAGTTTTCCACTTCCCTGTGCCTCAGTTTCTCAGTTGCACAATTAAGATGATGCCGCAATAATCCCCACTTCATAGAGGTAGAATGAGATAACATTCATGCAAGAATGAAGTTATAAAGTGCTGGGATTACAGGCATGAGCCACCGCACCCAGCCACCTTTTTAATACTTCAGGAGATATTTTTTAAGAATAGGGTATTCACTTACGTAACTACACTTCATTTAACAGCTTCAGTAATTTTAACATTGACAGAATATCTTTATTAAATCTACCATCCATATACTTTCAATTTTGGCAATTGACCCAATACATTTTCTTTCACTTCTAGAGTCTAGTATTACATTTAGTTGTCATATCTCTATAATCATTTTAAAATCCAGAACAATTCCACAACCTTTCTTTGCCTTTTATGACAGACATTTTTGAAGCATGCAATCTCTTATCTTTTTGTTTTTAAAGATATTTATTTCTCATATGACATTTATCTGATGTTAACCTATGATTAGATTCTCGTTAGGTGTTCTTGCTCAGAATACTACATAAGTGAAATTGTGGCCTTCTCAGGATATGTCATTGAAGGCACACCATGTCCATATACTCCTCATTGGTAATGTTAATATTGATCACCCTGTTCGTATATTGTCTGATATTGCCACTGTACAATATCCAATTTCCCTTGTAACTAATAAACAATCTACAGGGAGGCAATTTAAGATTATACAAATAATCTGCTCCTCATAAAAATTTCTCCCCAGGTATGTTACCCGTTGATCATTCCTGAGTAATCCAATCTTTACTATGATGATTACAAGTGCTGATTTTCTAGCTTCTACACTTCTTCCTCATTTATGAGTCAGTATTGCAATGTACATTAGAGTACTCAGTACTCCTTTCTCTTCTGTTTATTTTCATATCTATTTATTATGGGTGTGAACTCGTGAATTCCAACTTTTTAGAACTGTTCATAATTCATTAGAGAACATACTTATTTTTTGCTCCAGTTGTCCCACATTTGACCCATGGAATGCCTTCAAGCATCACCCAACTGTTTGTAACATGCTCCATTATTATATTTAGCACTTCCTTACTTCATGGCGTAACAAGATATTTCAGCTCATTTTGTCTATTTCCTGTTCCACTTGTGGACTCTGTCATTTTTTTCAAGGGGGACTTATTCTTTTTAGTGGGGAACAGTATTAGAGACCAAGATCTGGCACTAGGAATGCCAAGAGGGCTGTTTTTAAAACTAACAAGAAGAAAGATATCCTGAGATTTCACTTAAGATATTAGTCAATTATTTCAGCTTGACTATTCTGAATGTTTAGAACAATTAGATTTTAAAGTATTGAGGCAGGCATAAACGACAGTTAATTGGAATGTTTTTGATTGCTTTGTTTAATATTTGTAAAGCAACGTGGACAAGAAGAGTTCAGCTCTAGCGGCCTAGGTTTCCTTTACTGTTATGGTATAGACACCCCTAGGAAGCTTGGTTTTCAAGTAGTATTGTCAAATTATTGATTTGGTTTTGGTAATGTCCATTAATGTTGGCACCCAGGAAACACGAGTACATTTAGAAATGATGTCATTCTCATCACAGGGCTCTGTCTTCAGTGGGTCCTAGCAGTGGAATGAATGTCAGCAGGACAGGACTCCTGTGGCCCATCCTACAGTGCTGCAAATATACAGAGGGTGAACAGGATTCTTGCTTTCAAGGTAATTACCTCAACTCCTTAGATCCAATTTGACTTTAAAATATACGTTTCCTTTTTCTGGCCAAAGCTCTTAATTTGATTCTTTAAAAAGTCTGCTTTATCAGTTGATTTTCCTCTCTAGAGAGATATTCCAGTAGCTTCCTAAGGAAATCTGGCTTATTTTCAATTTGAATGTTTTATTGAGAATTATAAATGAAAGTCCGTTTCAACCTCAGGTAATAACCCAAAGTTATTAGGCATTATGATAATGCCTTTCCTCATATGAATACTGTTAGTCATGTAACTAATAGTAGGCTTCTAATGTTAAGATAATAAATTCATACTAATTCAGATTATAACAAAGTTATAAATGCCACCCTGGATTACTAAAAGCAAATAGATGTTGACTTTAAATATGCAGTATCAATTAGTCTTATATGCACTATAACATGATTAGAGCACAAAGAGCAATGAACAATTTGCCATATAATCATAATGCAAAGTTGATGAGCTAAATTAAAACACCATAAATATAAATACATTCACATACCACAGTTGAATATACATAACCCGCATTTCCTGGGAAACACAATCTTTAATAAATAGTTGAGTTCCCCAATGGACTATAAATCAGGGAGGAGAAATCAAGGCATATAACATACCATGTTATGAAAAGAGTGTAGAAAATGAGATGACCTGTGCATGGGCTTCTTATTCCTGTTGGGATTGATGTGGGGAAATTTCTCAAATCATTCCAAGAATCAAGGAATGTCTTAACCAATAACTGTACAGTTGTATTAAATGTGAATGAGAAATACATATCAGAGAAATCAAAATTGTGTAGGTCTTAGAGTAGACACTATTTAGATGTCAAAGATTTTAAGTTTTAAAAATGTGATAAATGCCCTTTAATAGATGTGTGTCCTTAAAAATATTGATATTAGAAGTTTTCAGATTCTTGCTTGCTCATTGTTTTTAATCACCACCCATTTAGCATTTTAAAATCAAATCTTTGAAGTAGGAGGACAGATTTCTTGTTTAATAACAAATTAAATTGCACTTCAATGCAGATGTGCTTCCGCTAAACACACTATGACTAATTAAATACATTACCAAGCTATCATATATTATGGCAGAGACTATTTTTCAAAGATGGTACTATGATTTGAATGCATGTATCCTTCCAAAATTCATATATTAACCCTGATCACCAAGGTGATGATATTAGAAGGTGAGACCTTTTTATGATATGAAAGCTCTGCCCTCAAGAATAGCAAGAATACCCTTAAGCAAGAGCTAGAAGGAACTAACTAGGCTCTTTTGCCCTTCCATTCCTTCTACCATGTGAGGACACAGTGCTTCTTTCTTCTGGAGGATGCAGCCAGCAATAAGGCATCATCTTGGAAGTAGGGTGAATCCTCACCAGATGCTGAATCTGCCATCACCTTGATCTTGGAGTTCCCAGCCTCCAGAATTGTGAGAAACACATTTCTATTATTTATGAATTACCCAGTCTCATATTTTGTGATAGCAGCACAAGTGGACAGATGGTTGCAAGAGTATTACTCATTCCACTGTCCTTCTGAACAACCTGACACTCCCCTATCAAGAGGTGTTTCTCTGCCTCCTTAAATATGGCAGTGTTCATGACTGCTTTGAGCATTAGAGTATGGGAGAAATGATGCTATGCCCATTTCTGGTATAGCCTTTGAGTGGCCTAGCAGTTTCTCCCTCTTCAAAAACCATCTACCATGTAAGAAGTGACTACCCTGAGGCTATTGTGTTGTGAAGCCCAAATCACATGGAGAGCCTCTGCAGGATGAAAACTTATGTGAAGAGAGAGACCATGTTGCTACAAGGTACAAAAAAATGTAAATAAAGATGCCATCTTGTGGCAACAATAGGCACTAGGGACTACTAGAGGGGAGAGGGAGGGAGAGAGAAAGGGTTGAAAAGTAATTGAGTACTGTGCTTAGTACCTGAGTTATGGGATCAATCAATCTTACCCCAAGCCTCAGCCTCACACAATATACCCAAGTAACAAACCTGCGTATATACCCCCTGAAATCTAAAATAAAAATTGAAATTATTAGAAAAAATAGATGCCATGTTGGAAGAGGATTCTCCATCCCCAACCACCATAGCTGTAACAGAAGCCATATGGATCAGATATAAACTGCCCTGCAGAGCCCTTTCCAAATTTCTGTTCCACAAAATTGTGAGCAAAATAAAAGTGTTGCTTTAAGTGACTAAGTTTTGAGCTAGTTTCCTTTTCTTTTCTTTCCTTTCTTTTTTTTCTTTCCTTTCTTTTCTTTACTTTCTTTTCTCTTCTCTTCTCTCTTCTTTCTTTTCTTTTCTTTTCTTTTATCTTCTTTTCTCCCCTCCCTTCTCCTCCCCTCCCCTTCCCTCCCTTTGTTCTCTTCCCTTCCCTTCCACAGGGTCCCACTCTGCCACCTAGACTGGAGTACAGTGTTGTGATCAGAGCTCACTGTAGCCTTGAGTGTCTGGGTTTAAGTGATCCTCTTATCTTAGCCTCCTGAATAGCTAGAACTCCAGGTGCATGTCACCTGGCTATTTTTTTTTTCAATTTTTTTGTACAATTGGGTCTTGCTATGTTGCCCAGGCTGGTCTCAAACTCCTGGCCTCAAGCAATCTTCCTGCCTTGGGCTCCCAAATTGCTGGATTACAGGAGTGAGCTACCACCCCTGGCCTTGGGCTAGTTTCTTAAGCCATAGGATATAATAAAAACAAATATTGACCAAATATAAATGTAATAGAGGGGCTCCAAGCTGTATGTTTTGGTTCTTCCCTATGTGGCAGTGCCAGGCAATGTCCTGAGTGCTGATGATAAAGACCGAAAAGATAAACGTTATCTCATCCTTGCAACCCAGCAAGCAAGACACATAAACAACTATCTATGATAAACATGACAAATGCAATAATAAACTAATATGAGGCCATAAAAATAATAATTGATTTTTCTTCCATTAGAAATTATGCACTACAAAGACAGGTATTTTATCTGTTTGGTTCACACCAAATGTCAAGAACAGTGCCTGGTATGTAGCAGGTGATTAATAAATATCTGTTGGATGAACAAATGGCTGAATGAATGAGGGAGATGATGGGCATGTGAACTGTAATGTTTGGAAATAACTCCTGAAATAATTGAGAAAAGAGGTGATATTTTAACAAGATTTGGAAGAATGCCTAGATTTTCATTAGGAGAGATAGAAGGAGAGAGTAGATAAAACATGGGTGGAAAATGGGATAGTCTATCATCTGCCATTTAATACCACTTCATGGTCAGCAACTGAGACTGTTAGAGCAGTAAGGGTGGCCTGAGATTCACCAGTCAGTCAGCCTCTAATTTGAAAAAATTTTGGCATCCCACCCAAAACTACCTCAAAGAATTAGTATGATCCTGATGAATGTTAGGGCTTTAGATGGGATGAATCCCCTGATTGAAGTAATCCTCTAACACATCCAGGGTCTCAGCAATCTCTCAGATCCAAGGATAATAGATTCAGAATTAATTATTCGAAGCCATTGGCTACATTTCACTGAAGTTTTAAATCCTTGTGCTTATTTTATGATCAACATAGTCTCTACATTGGGGGCAAATGGGAACCTCATCCTGTTTATCAGCTACCATTTAGATATAAAGTAAGGTAATGTTTACACTTTATTTTATATTTGAGAAGGCCAAAAAGACTGTTAGTTTAATTTAGTTTTGTTTCAGATTGGGTCTCGCTATGTTAGACTGGGTCTTGCCCAGGCCAGTCCTGAATTCCTGGGCTCAAGTGGTCCTGACCCCTCAGCTACATGGGTAGCTGGGATTATAGTGTGTCCTGCCAAGATCATTAGTCTTAATGACTAAACATATTAGTTTGCAATAATTGCCTGTGAGTTTTAGAAGGACACTGAAAATCTCGTGTCTATTCTCAATCATTAATTTACTGATTTACTTATTCATATTTGCTATTTGAAAACATGTCAGCATAGTAGGTCTTTAAATGTTTTGATCCATATTAAAATAAAAAAGGTAGAAATATAAACCACTTCAGTTATTAAAGATATATTGATCCTTTAATGCATTTTAGACAGGTCTACCCTTTGTTATTCACCAATACTTAAGTGCTTTTGAAGAGCACTATGCCAAATACCTAGGAAATAAGAGGAAAAAAAGTAGAAAATATAGATTCTATCTACTGGGAATTTGAAGTAAAAAAACAGACTCAGACTAAGCCCAAATAAATGCATGTAATCACAAATGAACACAATAAATATATATTAAATAAACTCTGAGTGTACCAATATAGTTATTTCTGTGCCACTGACAGGATTAGAGTTGTTCTAGGAGGGAACATTGCTTCCAGGACCACTTGAAAATAATGAAAAGATGATCTATTTCTGCCACTTTATGGGAAGTGGTTAAGGACATTAGGGACTTATGAGTACAGGAGCTGCAGTATTCTCAAATAGAACTATCTATCTACCCCCCCGCCACTCTCTCTCTGTCTCTGTCTCTTCTATTGGTTGTGTTTCTCTGGAGAACCCTGACTAATACAATCCCTAACTCTGAATCACTCCCAGGTATCATTGCTAAAATGTCCTTCAAGCAAGAACTTGGAAGGCAATATATATATCACGTCATGTTATAACAGATAATCACTAAGATTAAATTTTGTATTACTCTCCTGATGGCTATTATAGTCGGCAGGTGACTTGATTCAACTCTTAAACAGGTCTAGACTATAGAACCAACTGCCTTATGGCTGTGATAGCTGTTTAGGGCAGTTACTCATTCATTGATATTTGGTATGAGTCCCACTACTGTTAGGCAACAGGTGTTGGTTCTATAATCTCTGCACAAGAGTCAACAAACTTATTTTATCACAGCCAGTGGATTCCGTGGTTGGGTAAAACTTCACAATATTCATGACACTGATTAGAAGCCATCAGAGCATTTCTGAACATATTTTTTCAATAACATAGCCAACATTTCTTGAATACTATGTGCCATAGTGCTAGAAATTTTATAAGTAATATCTAATTCAATCCCTACAGCAATCCTATAATTATCATTGCTATCTCTATTTCATAAAAGAAAAACTGAGGCATAATCATACAACTGTTATAGTTGATTAGTAATTCAAATCCAGGTTTGACTACAATGTATCTATTTTTTTAACCACTGTTAAAATATGTAAACTTGTTTACATCAGGCATTAAACAAACATTAATGTAGTGTTTTTATGAGACTAGAGCTGCACATGATATACAGCTTATTGTTGAACATTAGATATTAGTGATAGAATTACTAACTTAAGTTGAATGAAAAGGAAACAAAATTAGAATTCTCAGTTGTGATTTGCATGAACTACTTATGACAATTATAAACAGGCAAACCTTGATAAATCCGTCAACATATGTTGTTGATCACATAATATTAAACATAAAAATTCTATGATAGTCACACCAATGTTTCAAATAATGGAACTCCAGAGAAACTCACCAAAAGTATGTAATAACTGATGAAATTAGTTTTCTATTGCCCAGTCAAGATTATAAAAAATATGAATTAGAATGCTACCTTTAAAATCACAATATTGGCATGAAGAAGTTGAATGGACTTAAAAAAAAAGAGCAGAATTTAAAAAAGAGAAACGACAATACAGTTCAAATATCTGAAAAAAATTATCAGGTAATGGGCAATTTCAAATAAAATAGTCTTGACATAAAGGTCAATTGTAAAGAAATTTCGGAAGCTGGTTATAAAATTAAAAGCATTATAAACATGAATTAAATATTTTCTAACACCAGATACATAAGTATAAACCCATGTACAATCTGATTTATTATAAAATCTTACTGTATGACACCAATAAAACCATTCTATATCAATAGGGACAAACCCTAGTACTTCCCCCATTTGCCATGTGTTGCAGGCGGTTTCATGCACCTGTTGTGGGTGTGTTTTCATCACTAAAGCAGAAAATTCATGTATAGAAAATCCATTATAAGTACAATTTTTCTAGAATTTAAAACCTTTTGCATATGTTTCTGGTATTAGGATAGCTAAGTCAAAACAAAAATGCTACACAAAAATGAAAAAGAGTATAACTTTGCAAATAATTGGAGGAGTGGTTCTATAAGTGTCATATAGAAATTTATCACTGTGTGTACAAATATCAGACGTTAATAGATGATGAATGTTTTAGTAATACTCAATAGTTCCACTTCACAAGAAATGCAAACATGTGAATTTAGACTAAAATTTGTAACAACAAAGTCTTAGCTATGTATGTATAAGTGTAACGTCTTGTCTCAACACTCAATTAAACTAAACATACTCTTAAATATTAAATAAATTAAAAATGAAAATGTATGGGGAAATAGTAAAATGCTAAGAAAATGTCTAAGTGTTGCCAACAATGAACAGTACCATCCCAAAATAAATGCTATTACCATTTCTGACACAGTCTGGATAAGAATCTCAACCTCTCAAAGGTACATTTTAATCATAAAAAGGCGGAATAAAATTGTTTACTTTTCTATGGGAGATACTAAGAGACTTTCTTACCATGTTTTTCTAAAATTTTATGATGTGTTGCTATTTTTAACAAGATCTTAATATTGATTAATTTGATATTTTGATGTTATTCTTCCAGGTTCATATTTGAAGAATTTTATTGAAATTGGGAAAGGAGAGATGTTTGTTGAAATCCAGAAAAGAGAGCCTTTTAAGTTGTGGGAGAATTATTTGAAGCGTTAGCCCCCAAAGAATAAAACTATTGTCATTTTTGTTCCTCCCAGTCTCTTGCTCTTTGGGGATCGTTTCTCTTTTAATTTATTGCTCTGTGTTCTAAAAAGTGAAGAGAGATTACAAACTACATTTTAAAAGTGTATTAAATATAACTTATGGTAAATTAGTAATACCTCTTGAAAAATCCTGCTATGAGCTCTCTCATGGTGCTTCCTTTGGGGGAAGATAATTCAATTGTGTTGATTTAAAGGTTCTGTCTAGTTCTTTTAAACATTCCTTTCATGTTGTATTGCTCAGCTTGTAATAGACTGTTATTGCCCTATATTGAGTTTGCAGAGTGAAGGTAAATCTTTCGTGATGTGATTGTGCCACTGCAAACTCAATATTGTTCACAGGGCCTTTATAACACTCAGTTACATTGCAGCAGAATAGCACACATTTTCATTTTTACCTTTTTATATTTTTATTCTTTGTTCTGAAACTGAAAGTATATATGCTTACATACACTCTATAGAGGTTGTTCTGTGAAGTAGTAACTCATAAGCAAAGAGAACATTGTCGGGTGGATATTTTTTCTGAAACCGTCGGTTTTATTGTTAATTTTTTTCTTTATATTCCATTAGATACTCTACTATGTTATTGAAAAGGCACCACTACTGGGAAAACCTCAACTCAAAAATCTACCTAAGTTCTAGTTTAAGCTGTTTACTAAGAGCACATAACAACACTATTAAAAGAGTCTCCTGAGGAGCCCTGGCCCGCCCTGGAACTCAGATAAATGTAATTTCCCCTGGTGGTAGATCACAAGGTAAGACCTAGGTGACCAGAAGTATTAGCATAGATGATTGGACTGTTTCACTGAAAATGGAAACGTTCTTTATGTAATGGCTTAAGTTATTATTTGCTTCTTTTGCTAAATTTCTTGCAAAAAAATCTAGTATTTTTCACTGGAGCAGCATTCAACTCACACTTTAAAACTGCTTGTGAAGCAAAGTAGCTGTAAAGCTCTTATGCTTTCGTTTTACTTTTTGGCATGTGCCCTCTGATTATTCTTTTTTTTCTGTTATTTTAAAGGATATGATCACAGTTTTGGAACAATTACTAGTTGATCAAAAATTTTGAGATAAGAATATCCATAAATGTAAGGAGATATTTACTATGTTACAGTAGACTGGATTTTAAATAACCACATGCATTGAGTATATTGTTGTTGTTGTTGTTCTTTTTTTTTTTTTTTTTTTTTGAGATGGAATCTCACTTTGCCGCCCAGGCTGGAGTGCAGTGGCGCAATCTAGGTTCACTTCTACCTTCACATCCCGGGTTGGGTTGAAGCGATTCTCCTGCCTCAGCCACCTGAGTAGCTGGAACTACAGGCATGTGCCACCATGCCTGGATAATTTTTTTTTGTATTTTTGGTAGAGACAGGGTTTCATCATGTTGGCCAGGCTGGTCTCAAACTCCTCACTTCATGTGATCTGCCTGCCTCTGCCTCCCAAAGTGCTGGGATTACGGGTGTGAGCCACCATGCCCAGCTATCATTGAGTATGTTCTTCTAAGGTAGCCTAATAATTGTTGTTCTGGAAAGGTCAACATTTCCTGTGCTACAAAAACTTTTTTACTATTTTCTCCCCAGCTAGTTAAAACAACAAAAATCAGCAGTCTTCAATCCTCAGAGATTGATAAACGTTAGTTATACTGGCAAACGTCTATTGTATTTGCATGTCTGATTATCTTCTTTCCATTTTCCCCTTCTTGTTATTTCCTCTCTTCGATCTAGGCCTTTTACAAGTGAAAGTCCTAAGAGCTCTACAATAATTTATGAAGAAAATCAAAGGCATAATTTATTGAAATAAACTTTCTGTGGTTTTGCTTAATATGTATAATTTTACAAGATGAATATATATTGCTCAATGAAAATGTGGTTCATTATTAAAACTAGAATTCCTTAGTTGGATAGAATCTTAGAGCACATCAGACCAGGAGGTTGCAAATGGATAGCCATTGGGCCATATATGGGTGTACGTGTCTTTTATTTGATCCACACAAAGCTTAAGTTTTCTTTTTCTTAAATCGTGTGCTAGCGTTTAAAAATTGAAGTTTTATCTTAGAATATGGATTTCCACCTTCTTTGGGGAGCTCTGATAACACCGGACCAGCATTCTCACAAAGGATGTCTCCGTAGATGGCTTGTGCACTCTTCTGTTGGCCACAGTCCTCACATGGACGACTTCATTCCTCTTCATTACTGTTGGAATCTGAGATCATGGCATTTGTTTCCAGTCTAATTCCTTCAAGTTCTTCTACCTCTTCACTTTGTTCACACTGGCCCCCCTTTTGGTCATGTCTGTTGCTTAAATCCTTAAACCTCAAATAGCATTTTCCCCCCATAGCTTTTTTTAGTCACTCATCAACTCATAGGAATCTCTCCTGTTCTCATTTTGCCTCTTCCCTTGTTAGTTGCACACAATGTGCCTTTACTTATATTGATTGTATTTGCATCTTGCTGCCCCAAAAGTTGTGAATGCTTGGAGGGCAGGGCCCAGTTTTGCAACTCCCAAGTGACTTCCAGCACAATACCCTGTACTTAGTAAGTTCTCAAAACATGTTTGTGGAGTTAAATTTAACGAATTAACTTGGCGTTTGTCACGAAGGGAAAGAGGACAAGAATCCTGGAGGCTTTAACTCCTGGTTTATGTCTTCCCATTTTCTGTTTAAAATATTCTGCCAAACATTGCATTTCTTTTTTTTTTTTTTCAGAAAGAATCTCTCTGTGCCAAGGCTAGAGTGCAGTGGTGCTATCTTGGTTCACTGCAACTTCTGCCTCCCAGGTTCAAGGATTCTCCTGCCTCAGCCTCCCAAGTAGCTGGGATTACAGGCACACGCCACCACACCTGGCTAATTTTTGTGTTTTCAGTAGAGAGGGGCTTTAACCATGTTGGCCAGGCTGGTCTCGAACTCCTGACCTCAAGAGATCCACTGTCTCAGTCTCCCAAAATGCTGGGATTACAGGCGTGAGCCACCATGCCCAGCTCAAACATTATATTCTTTATTAGTAAAACATGAGAAAGTTTCTCCCCCACCCTTGACATCCTGAGGCTTTCATCAATAGTCTATAATGCATCCTTCATTCATGTGCCTTAGGTGCTCAGAAGCTCCCATACAGGTTTTGTGATTACTTGGGATACTTTCCTGAATCTAGATTTCTGATCTAATAATTCTTGGCTTTCCTTATTATTTGATTTTTATCTTTTATCTATACCTTAGGAATTTTTTTTTTTTTTTTGGGACGGAGTCTTGCTCTGTCGCCCAGGCTGGAGTGCAGCGGCCAGACCTCAGCTCACTGCAAGCTCCGCCTCCCGGGTTCACGCTATTCTCCTGCCTCAGCCTCCCAAGTAGCTGGGACTACAGGCACCCGCCACCTCGCCCAGCTAGTTTTTTGCATTTTTTAGTAGAGACGGGGTTTCACCGTGTTAGCCAGGATGGTCTCGATCTTCTGACCTCGTGATCCGCCCGTCTCGGCCTCCCAAAGTGCTGGGATTACAGGCTTGAGCCACCACGCCTGGCCAGTAATTTTTTAGTCTATTTAGGAAACAAAACCCACAGAGGTGTTGTGAAGAGTGAATGAAATGCAAGTAAAACTCTTTTTATGTCTCACAATAGTTGGTAGGCATGACTTAATTGCATTTTGTTCTGTATTTTTAATTTTAAGCCAGTTATATCTCCTTTTCCTCTCCCCCTCTTATTTGGAAAGAGGATAAATACATGTAATGGGAAAGACATTATAAAAGCTAAAGAGAGGAAATCTGACTAGCTGTTACTTGTATGAAGATGGGGCTAAATCTTGAGCAATTAAATCCACAGCATGTGTGTATATATATAAAAAAGTACTTTCATATATAGTTAAAGTATGGTTTTTACTGTTAAGTTATTGAAATGTAAACTTTCTGTCCAAGTGGTCAAGGAAATAAAATGGGAGGATCAAAGTGCAAAATCCTTAAATGGATAACTGAGGGTAGATTATAACTATCATTCACCTCAGAATTGTAAAATGAGTTGTTAAATCACAGCTTAAAACTCTTCGGCCAATACCACTGAAAAAGAATTTGCTTCATTCCCCCATTCTCTCTCTACACATTATCTGGTCACAATTTAGCATCATACTCTTTTATTTTCACCTTTATATGAGGATGACAGGACCTTTGGGAAGTACATTCCCAGAATCCCTGCCAGTTCATCGCTCTGGGTTTGATTCTGCTAGGGGATGCATTCATGTCAAGATCTGCAAAGTGAAAGGGAAGTGGAAGCCGTGCTTTTCTTTCTCTGGCAGCAGCGAGGCAGACATGTGTGCTTCCGTATATATGAGGTTTTGCAGCAGCAGCCTCTGAACTATTTTTTCTAAAAGTGACTTGACTTTTCTGATTGAAATATCTAGAGCAGTTTCTGCTTTTCTAAGTACTTACCTGATTGATTGGACTTCTACTGACACACTTTAAGAAGGAAACAGCCAACAGAGTACCGTTGTGACTTTACTTGTGACTTTGTCGTGGTCAAATACTTAAAATCAGACAACTGACTAGAACATGGTATGAGTGAATATCTCCAGAATAAAAAAAAGTGTATCTTCTCCAAAAGCTTTTCTTTAGGAGAAAGGAAAAGATATCACAGATTTTCATTAGATCAGTTACAAGAAGAATATATTTTCTCTTTATATAAGAAACTGTTTACAAGATAAATAATGTTTTGAAAACATAACAGGCTATGTTTAACTGACAAAAATATTCATGATAAAAATATTTTAAAGGTACAATGAAAAACTATAAATATTTCTTGCCTCTCACTTAAATTCAACAGTTACCAAAATGTTCTCTACATCATAGGTATTTAGTAAATATTTACTGATTTAGATGTGAAGAAAAAAAATTGCCTTATTTCTTTTCAGTGAAATCTGGTGAATATGAGCAATATTCCTTGTGTGAAATAATTTAAAAGATGTTTGTTATTTGGCTTTGTGGAGTGTAATCAATGCACTGAGCACTATGACAGATCTATAATTGGCCTTGGTTCCTGCTCAGTAGATAAGGTAAATGACAAATTAAAATTTTCCTTTTGCTTTAGGCTAGCTAGAATTTCAGGAAAATTGCTCCTGCAAACTTATTTTAATCAACCTGAAACACAGTAAGTAAATTTACTACAACTTAGTTAGAGCCGTGTATTGTGAAGGGTTAGTACGTTGAGGTCTGCTATTGTGAGTTAGAGAATTAGTAATACTCCCATGAGCCCACCCTTCAAAATTGCTCCCCATCTATAAGACAGAGCTGTCTTGACTGGAATTCAAAGTAACTCTTCTATAGAAAGATGGTAAGTTACAGCCAATTGCATGCTCTTTCTCCGCTATATTTTTAATTGTGCTAGATTCTTGTTGCCTGCTGGATTTCCTGCATCTGATACTTTGACTGCCTCTCTTTTTTCAGATGAATGGATTCAGGTTGGTTTTGTGCAGGTTTGTGTGTCTTTTGTGAGATGCTGCTTTGTCCTGGTTAACGTGATTTGCCTGTCATTTCATTTTACTTTTTAAACAACAATTTTATCAAGGTAAACTAAAAAAGTTAAGAAAACAGCATCATGTAGAATAGTAAAAATAAGTTGTTTCGAAAAAAGGAAGAACTGATAATACATAATAAACCAATTTGGATGTATGGTGAAAGCCACTGGTAAATTGAGGTAATTTATGAATACCTCATAAAATTGGCATAAATTTTATTGGCATAAGGCATAATATCTTTTCCTTTCCCGTTCATCTGTGCTACACCGTATTAAAAACTAAGTACATAGAACTAAAAGCGGAAGAAAACATCTTGATTTACCTTAATCTAACTAACAAGATATCTGAAAAATGCAATTGACTAAAAATCTTAGAAAATCTAAGTTGCTGCAACTAGATTTTTCTTCCAATTTTCAGAAAATCACGAAGTATTATTTCATAATAACATTTTAAATGAAGAGAGACATAAAATATAGATTAAATATGAAAAAGTAATTAAAGTGGTATACTCCTTTTAGTAGCACCCTGCTCCACCCCACCCCTTTAAAGAAAATCTCCTAAGGCAGTAACAAAAAAAAATCTACATTTAAATCTTTAGACTTAATTATATTTAAATCCTAAAAATTAAACAAACATGAAAAATAAATAGAAGCATAATAACATAGACAAATAAAAAAGGAAAGAAAATCAGAAAAAAGGTCTATGAAAGTCTTATTACAAAGATAAAATCCTAAAATATAAATAAAAGTCAATCTCACGATGTCTCTGGGTGAAAATAAATATTAAAAAGAAACCAGACAAATGGTTAATTTTATTGGGCAGAACAAAATATCAGATTTTAGAGCAGTTGCATTAATGCATTGCTACATTAATGTAATATGTAATTTTATTATGTGCAAGAATCTGTGTTATGAACTTCAAGGAAGCCTCAAATGAATTGAAAAGGTCAAGAAGTTTCCAGTTCAGTTTGGGTGTAGTAGCTAATGCCTATAGTCCCAGTACTTTAAGAGGCCTAGACCAGAGAATTGCTTGAGGCCAGGAGTTCTAGACCAGCCTGGGCAACATAGTGAGACTCCATCTCTATCACAAACAAACAAAAACAATTGTCAGATGTGGTGGTGCCTGTGGTCCCAGCTACTCAGGAGTCTGAGGTAGGAGGATCCCCCAGGAGTTCGACGTTGCAGTGAGCTATGATCACACCACTGCACTACAGCCTGGTGACAGAGCAAGACCCTGTCTTTTTTTTTTTTTTTTAAGTTTACGGTTTAATATAAAATGAAAAACATGTTCAAAAGTGGGTTATATTATAAAATTAAGCATAATTTTTTAATGATGAATTTTGTTATAGGATAAAAATAATGAAGAAAAGTTTTAATTCTTCAGAAGTTTTTAATTACATTGATATATGTTTCGAATGTAGACAAACATAAGCCTTGGCAACAGCATCTATTCATATATCTCTGTTCAGTTCAACTCAACCCAATTCAATCAAATCATTCATTCATTTACTTAGTTAATTAATCATTTACTTATGCACAAAATATATGTCGAATACTTACTATGGGTGGTTACCTTGTACGTGCTGAGAATAAAGGGATGAGTAGAACAGACCTAACTACTCATCATGGAACTTATAGTCTAATGATAGAGAGAAAATAGTAATCAAATAGTAATATAGATAAACATATACTTTCAAAACTTGATCGAGCTCTGAATTAGTAGCATAGATGCTGTGAAGTATATGTCAGGAGGATCTGATATAGCTGGGGCGTCTGAGAAGGCTCCAAGATAGCTTGATTTTGAGCAGATCTTTGAAGGGTACGTAGAAGTGAGGGTAAAGGAAAAGGTCATAAAAGATGGAGAAGTTCTGAGAGGTTCAGGTATTGAACTTACCTTGTATATCAGAAAGGATTAGAGTGAGGAAGACAATAGCCAGCTATTGAAGTCTTCAGTGGATGAGGAGTGCTCAGAAGACAGACAGGCTGAATGGCATGAACCTGAAAGCTACTGGGTTTTGTTTGCTTTGATTAGCTCATGGGTTTTATATTGCTCTTAAAAAGAAAGTAGAGGAGTGATGGTCTAAAAGTTGTATCAGGGAAGTAGGGGACACCAGTCCTAATTTTGAGGTATGAGGGATGTAAGAGATTAAAAAGCCACAACCAGAGTTGTGGTGGCTATGAGAATGTGCCTTGCAGACCCCAACTGCTGGCAGATTAATTAACCAAGGGTCTGAGCTACTGAGCTCTGGCATCAAGGCCAGGCTTCCTATAGGATGCCGCCAGTGCTGATGGAGTGCAGCAGAAATACTAAGGCAAGACAACTTTAGAGAGACATGGGCCTGCCATGATGGCTAATTTTGGTTCAAGGACTTGCTGATGCCCTTGTTAACCCCACCTTGGTCTGTGCAATAGTCTAGTATGCTTCCATCCAACCCTCCCCTTCTCTCTCCTCCACTCTATGTCAGACTTGCAGCACAGTCCTGTGGCTCTCCTAGCCTTTGCTGGATCCCTCTTCATTTTCTCTCACACAAGGTATTTAGGTCTGTTTTCTGTTATATTAAAATATCTGAGACTGGATAATTTATAAAGAAAAGAGGTTTATTTAGTTTATGGTTCTGGAGGCTGGGAAGTTCAAGACTAGGCAGCATCTAGTGAAGACCTTGTGCTGCTTCATATCATGGCAGAAAAAATGGAAATTGAAGTTGGTATATGCAGAAAGGGTAAAACATGAGAGGAAACCTCACTTTATAACAACTTTTGAGAACTAACCCAGATTCTTGAGAAATACATTAATTCATCTTAATGACCTAATCTCCTAATAGCACCACCTCCCAACACTGCCACATTGGGGACCAACCCTCAACATGAGTTTTGGTGGGGACATACCATATTCAAACCATAGTACAAGCATTATCCCTAAGAAAATCTTTGGCTTATAACCACATCTTAAAATATGTTTTTAAGAAAAAACAGACTAATGCAAGAATAGGTTACGGGGGAAGTGCTTCAGTTCAAGCAAAGAAGTTCAGAAAATGCACAGACAGTAAGGCTAAACGGGGACTTGCTGATTATGGATGAACAATTCTTAAAGGTGGTGGGTGTAGGATTGAGAAGGACATGTTTTCTAAAAATGGCATATTTTGAGTCATTTTTTAAAAGGTAGTTTGTGTACATATTGACATTTATGAAGTTTATAGCTTCTTTTTACTTTCTCCCTCACTGACAAGTGGGGAAGGTCCTCCCAGTCTTCACGAGGCACCACTTCTATATTCATTCTTCCCTTTCCTTTATGTATAGCAGAGAGAAATCTTACCACCACCCACTTCTGTTGGTCTTTCAAATTTATTAGTGTGTGGACTAATTTATCAGTGTAGGGCCAGGAGTAGGATGAAGCAAACAAGGCATCTAGAGTGTACAACTTAAGGAAGCAAGGCCTCACAAGTGCCAGCCTTGCACCTGAAGGACCGGGAGAGTGAGTGTCCTTTTTAAAATGGGGCCATACAGCGTTTGCCTATCTTAGCCCTGGCCCTGTTTAAAGTATCCAAGTACTCAGAGAAGAATATAGAATATATTTTTAAGAGCATCCAGTCCAAAGAATTAGCCCAGTCCAAAGTCTTTACTCCTCTGTTTAGGAGCTAGCAGATTGACTCTGACTAGAGCTTCTTGAACTTCTCTTCATCCAGCAATAATTTTATACAAATGAATATCAGTGATTTTGTAAAAAGGCTAAAGTTTATTTTTTGTTAAGCAGATTGGGAAACTGGAGATAATTCTTTACATTCAGCTTCAGTTATTTTCCCCCTAATAATTGGCAAAGCTATTTTCTTGTCTCATACATCTGCTTCCCTGAGTTGTTAACTTCCCCCATTGGTTTTAATTCTCTCATGCAAGAGATTTGGGGATAATCATTTAAAGTTATCAAGCATTGCTTTGTTAGGTAGTATAAATACAAGCAATGTGTACTGATTTGAAATCATTTGGACAATTTCAGTTTCAATATTTGCTAGAAAAGACAGCTGAGAGGGCTTGTTGAGGAATAAAGAGAAAGTTAACAAAGGTAATGAAATAAGAGTGAGAACAATGTGGAAAATTCAGCTAGGTATGAGTATTTTTTTCATATGAGTATTTTTAAACAGAATTAAAAGTTGTAATTTACTTTTACAAGAGGATTACAAGAAATTGTATCCTCTTGTTGGCTACAGTATTTGGAATTCGTAATAACAGTTGTGAAAAATCAGATTAAGAATAATTCAGTTTCATTTTACTGCCTAACACTTCTGCAGAGCTGGCTTCCACGTCATGGAGCTCATAAGAATCTTCCTACATGTCTTAGTTAGCTTGGGCTGCTACAACAAATACCTTAGACTGGGTGGCTTAACAGCAGACGTTTATTTCCTATAGTTCTTGAGGCTGGGAAGTCCAAGATCAAGGTGCTGGCAGACTCAGTGTCTGGTGAGGGTTCTCTTCCTGGCTTGTTAATGGCTGCCTTCTCGCTGTGCCTTCACATGGTAAGAGGGATCACCTGTTTCACATCTCTTTTTTCTCTGTTTTTTTTTTTCCTTTCTTTTTTTTTGGAGACAGAGTCTCACTCTGTCTCTCAGGCTGAAGTGCAGTGGTGTGATCTCGGCTCACTGCAACCTTTGCCCCCCTGGATTCAAACGATTCTCCTGCCTCAGCCTCCCCAGTAGCTAGGATTACAGGCCTAAGCCACCACACCCAGCTAATTTTTTTTTTTTTTTTTGTATTTTTAGTAGAGACGGGGTTTCACCATGTTGGGCAGGCTGTTCTTGAAATCCTGACCTCAAGTGATGCACCCACCTTGGCCTCCCAAAGTGCTGGGATTACAGACTTGAGCCATCGTGCCTTACAGACTTGAGCCATCGTGCCTGGCCTCACGTCTCTTCTTATAAGGGAACTAATCCCATTCATGAGGGCTCTATTCTCATGAACTAATTACTTCCCAAAGGCCTTACTTCCAAATACCATTGTATTTGGAGATTAGGGCTTCAACATGTGAATTTGGGGAGCTCACAGACTTTCAGTTCATGACACCAGATATGTACATTTCACAGATCAGTAAACTAAATTTAAAAAAAATTGGGAGGGTACTGACATGGCTTTTGCCAAGTACTTTCTGTTAAGTAAGAACATTAAAACAGTCAGCTACCATTTATTACTATAATCATTTAATTCCCCAAGAGTAAGAACGGCAAAATTCCAGAGGAAATTAGGGCCATCCCCGTGAAAGAACGGTTGACAATTTTACGGATACCTCTCTCCCTCTCTCTCTCAAACACACACACACACACACATTCACTCACACACCCAAATACACCCTTTACATTGTTCTCAATATTATTTTTTGCTTTTCAATACAGGCTGGTTAAATCTTTGCCTCAGACTGACACTAAGCCCACAGATAAGCATTTGGAATCTGCAGATTTTCCAACCTTCTATCTTATAAATAGCAAAAAGTTATGATAGTCTAGAAAGATGTGTGTCTATTTCACTCTTAAAGTCTTTATGGATTTTATGGCTATTTTCAAAAATATAATATTATTCTTAACTACAGATATATTTATTTAACTACATGCCAAATAGTCTCTGCTTTAATACACATTAATTTATCTTAATTTTATAATCTCCTATAGTAGAAAACTAAAACTTTCCAAGATTTTATTACCAGAGGCCAAACAGCAATGTTCTTTAAATCATTGTTTTATTAATAAAATGTACACATCTTTATTTTGAGAGTACTGGAAACAGAACACTTGGTGATCTTCTGTCATAAAATCAATGTCGCATCTAGTGGAACATTAGACATGGGAGGTTTCCACGACGATTTTTGTACAGTTCAGATGTCAATAACATGACCCATTCGGTGAACAGCAAGAATAAAGCATAGAGAAACATCAACAGCCATCATTCAAACCAAGTCATTTATAGTTCTGCAACACACCTGCTACTCCACATGAAATTCTGTAGCTCAGCAAAATGCCCTAATTTGCATGGACTTTCAGTGACCTATATGTAAGCACACAGCAAGCATACACCTGCCTGAAAGATTGGGCCCTCTGTTTACATGCCTTTGCTTAATACAAGGAAATATAATAAAGTAAGATAGCATGGATTAAAAACTGCAGATATTTTTTAGAAGGAAATAGGAATAGTGATTGATAAGATTAAGTGAAAGGATGACAGGGAAAGGGTAAGACAGAACCAACGGTCAAATAAGTTGATTTAAATTCAGGAAACTCCCTATGAATCCTGAAAATTTCTTCATGGTGTTGAAAAAAAATAACATATCAATGTAAATTTTTTTCTTTTGTAGATTTTTCAAAATAATAAACTGAGTTTGTAGGAGAAAACTTGAGGCCAAGAGAGCCTGAAGGTCTGAATGCACAGTTGGCCAATGGGCTTTGATCCAAGGGTCCTCATCCACAGACAGATGCTGAGTACAGGCAGTTGAAGAGCTTCCGACATGTCCATGAGGGTGCTGCTTTCTACCCCATACAGTGTCTTTCAACCTTAGTTGAGAAATATTAAAGTGATACTTACACCTTTTCAGTACACTTCTGCACTGGCAATTTTAGAAGGGAATTTATTATTTCCTTGAAACATAATTGGTACTTCTATGTAATAGGAATGCAAGTGGGATGACACCACTGAAAGGTGGGAAACCAGATAGAGAGTAAGGAAGCCCAAGTTCTGGTCTTAACTTTGCTCTAAACCAGCAATGTGCTGCTATGGGAAAACTACAACTATCTCTAGGTTTTTGTCCTCATTTATAAAATAAAGGTTTTAGAATTGATCTTTAAAGTCCCTTTCAGCTCTAAAGTGTTATAATGCATGATTTATGTTCTTTACCCTGGGGAAGCGTTTCACATAAATGTTAATTTCATTGCAGTGTGTTCTGCCCTGCTAAGAGATTTTCAGATTAAAATCAATATATAACGCTGTCCAGTTTTGAAACATTCCAAGGAGAGGATAAAAGTGATTTTGAAGAAAATATATCATACTATCTCATACAGATATGATAAAATAAATAACAGTACCTCACATAGATATAGCAAATAAAAATAAGAATCAATGTGGTTAAATAGAAGAAAACAGTTTATACCTGTCACTGTTACGGGACAAGTAGCCCATAAATAAAATCTGAAATCTCTTTTTTGTTTTGCATTCCCTTTCTAAAACATTTTTCATAATGGTAAATTGTATTAAACCTGTGATCCATCACAGTTAAGAGAACATTACTGAGGCTACGGTCAGGAATAAAATCTTAGTTACAGGAAATTGACTCCTCATACATTCATGTATTGAAGTCTGGGACTCAGGCGGCTGTATTTTTTTTCTTCTCCTCCTCTAGATAGGAAATGATTTATCTTTCACTGTTTTGGTTGGATGTTCTGTGTTTGGAAACCCCATCATTAATTTTCTTTCTGTCTTTGCTCTGATCTGTGCAGTAGGCCTGTGCAAGAGACAGCGCCTGTTTGTGAAGACAGCGTACGTTTATTCTGGCTTTTGGTAGGTTTGGCTCTGGGAGGCATGGCAGGAAATAAGCAGATGGGAGGAGAAAGAAGTGTTCCTTTCTGATATTTCTTCCCTGTTTCCTCTGCCTTTAGCTCTGTAGCTGTGCCTTCTCACATGGTGGAGCTCTCACTTGGTCCAGAAACACTGATTCCTCCACTTACCCAGTAGCCTTAGGGGTAATCGTGTTCCTGCTCCAGCTAGTCTCTCTTTGATTCATATCTTTCTGTTCCTTGAATCTTGCCCACAGCTCTGAGAATAGTATTTTCATTCCACTCTTTTCAGGATCCCAGAGTGGGATGTCTGACTAGGGAGGCCTGGACTAGTACATTATCTTTCCAGGGTTTCTAAAGTCTTTCTATTAGGCAGTTAGCCCGGAAAAGGTGGTGTACTTTGATTTTAAAATGAGACTTAATTTTTTATGGTTCCTATGAATTTTTAAAAACAAAAATATTATATAAAGAGAAACAGATTTTCTCGTAGTGGTAGTTAGTTTTTTATTTATTTGTTTTTGGTCATTAACTTGGACAACGTATTCACAGCCAATACTAAAGAGCTGATCATGGAAAAGTCTGCAGGATACCTTTTCCTTCTCTTACAGCTTCCTTCTCACCCTCCTAAAAAAGTCCAATCAATCCCTTCTCCACTCTGCTTCCCCAAAAGGAAAGGAAACCCACCCAAATCTTTTTGGATACATTAATTCTTATCAGTGCCACTTTATACTCGAGAGAGTAACAACTTCTATTTTGTGATTTTTTTTTTTTTGGATTCCTTAACGTTTATGTGGCAATTGCTGGTATAAGATTGACTTTCCAGTGTTACCACACAACACATCATAAGGCATCCACAAAAGACTAAAGATACTAGAATAAGCCAAACTGATAACTGAGCTTTGATATACTGAGCTGCCATCATCTCTCTTTTCACTTAACGAATTCTTTGAAAGGAAGTTGGAAATCAAAGGCAAGGAGCAAAATGCCTAGTTGCCCAACAGAGATTTCTTTAGACTAAAGATCACCTAACACATTTGTTTCTCCTTTCTTTTTTCTTGTTAACTATGTCTGATCCTGCTGTACAGGTGCCGGTTGATGCATTTTACCTGTGCTGCTCCTCCTTTTTCTCCTGCCATTAACTCTTCCTGGATTCCTAATGTTTTTGACAAGATTTTATCAAAGGACTGCATCCTTAGATTGAGTTTTAGACTCTCCCATCATAGAACAAACTAAAAGCAAAACTAAAAGGTAATTTGATTTTATAAATTCTTTATGAAAGCTATAACATTGTGGCAGCTGCTACGGATGATTATGTGTAGCAGGAAAACTGTTTTATTTTTGATTGACAAATTTTGGTCATGCGTACATACTCAATCTGTGAAACTTGCTACAAGGATAATAGCACATCTCAAAAATCAATGAAATCTATGCCCGTGGTATACTACCTGAGTTGTTTTCCCTCCCCCTGTCCTACCCCTTTCTCTCTGTCCATTTTTAAAGGGTTAAACTGGGTGTTTTTCAGAGTTTTACAAGAGAACTATTAGTGAAAAACAATCTGATACATTCAAGTTACTAAGGCCCTACTCTTTCCCTCTAATCTTTCAGCAGGACCCAAGGGAGGCTAAAGTTTAGATCAGTCTATTCTCCACAAGAACTTTGATTCACTATTAAATTCCGTCTAATGAAGATGACTTTGCCATCCCACGGCCATCAGCAGGCTATGTGTGGGACAATGCAAAACCCACCTTGTATAGAGGGACATTGTTCTTTCTTCTTAGTTACTCCAGTTGAATAGACTCTCATGGAAATTCACATGCACAAGAGACCTGTGAAATCAGTAACAGTACTAATCTCTAGGGTGCCATGGTGAGTCAACTTAAGGAAATAACTATTTTACTTAAGTACACACTTGTTCATGTCTTACATCATGTCATGTTTATGATAAGAGAAAACAGCTCGCTCTCTCTCTCTCTCTCTCTCTCTCTCACACACACACACACACACACAGAGACTTTGCTTAATCATAAATGTAAAGTTATAACATAAAATATAATGTAACTAGTTGAGGAGTAGGCACTAATTACTTCTTGACTTGCAGATAAGAAATTTAAAAGAATGTATGAGCCTGAGATTTCTGGAGCTTACTTTAATGCAGAAAGAATTTCTAATATGCCAATCATAGACACTAAAAAAATCACAAATTATGAAATAAATGGATTCTGAAATCCGGCTATTATGTTGAATAAAAAAAGTGCATATACTTCTATTTACGTTTTATTTACTTCACATATGTTAAAAATTAAGAAAAATTAGGCCGGGCATGGTGACTCACGCCAGTAATCCTAGCACTTTGGGAGGCCAAGGTGGGCAGATCGTGAGGTCACCAGATCGAGACCATCCTGGCTAACACGGTGAAACCTGTCTCTACTAAAAGTACAGAGAATTAGCCTGGCGTGTTGGCGGGTGCCTGTAGTCCCAGCTACTAGGGAGGCTGAAGCAGGAGAACGGCGTGAACTTGGGAGGTGGAGCTTGCAGTGAGCTGAGATCGTACCACTGCATTCCAGCCTGGGCAACAGAGCGAGACTCTGTCTCCAAAAAAAAAAAAAAAAAAAAAAATTAGGAAACAGTAGACAAATGCAGCCTTACAAATAATGATTTAAGGTAGTACAAGAGACAGAAAGATTTACGTTCTTAGGAAGCAGTACACATAGTGGTTATATTCATGGACTTTTTCATTCTACCATATACTAACAGTGTAGCTTTAACAATTACTTAATCTCTGGGCCTCAGTTTAGTCACTTGTAGAATGAGAATTACTCATCCATAAAACTTCCACTTAAATTGTAGTGTTAATGTGACGATTTACTGAGATAATACACATAAAAGAGTTCTTAGAAGAGCAATTGAAACATTAAATATACATGTGTTACTACTATTGATATTTTACTAATCACACAACCATGCCCACTGTTAGCTAAATATTTGGCTGTATAACGTGGAAAAACAATTTAATTTGTTAGAGTTAAAATAATGGTTTTGAAATGTAACATAACTCATATTCATCAATATGCAGCAAAATGTTAATTCTTTGTATCATTTTTCCCCCTATTCAATTCGTTAGAGAAACAGTTAACTCTATTCTGGTGTATTAGTCTGTTTTCACTTTGCTGATAAGGACACACCTGAGACTGGGCAATTTACAAAAGTAAGAGGTTTATTGGACTTACAGTTCCACATGGCTGGGGAGGCCTCATAATAATGGCAGAAGGTAAAAGGCGCATCTCACATGGCAGCAGATAAGAGAAGAGAGCTTGTGTAGGGAAACTCCCCTTTTTAAAACCATCAGATCCTGTGAGACTCATTCCATATCATGAGAACAGTGCAGGAGAGATCTGCTCCCATGATTCATTCACCTCCCACTGGGTTCCTCCCACAACATATGGGAATTGTGGGAGTTATAATTCAAGAAGAGATTTGGGTAGGGACACAGTCACACTATATCATTCTGCCCCTGGTCCCTCCCAAATCTCATGTCCTCACATTTCAAAACCAATTACACCTTCCCAACAGTCCCCCAAAGTCTTAACTCATTTCAGCATTAACTCAAAAGTCCACAGTCAACATCTGAGACAAGGAAAGTCCCTTCTGCCTATGAGCCTGTAAAATCAAAAGCAAGTTAGTTACTTTCTAAATACAATGGAGGTACAGGCATTGGGTAAATACAGTCATTCCAAATGAGAGAAATTGGCCAAAACAAAGGGGCTACAGGCCCCATGCAAGTCCAAAATCCAGCAGGGCAGTCAAATCTTAAAGGTCCAAAATGATCTCCTTTGAATCCATGTCTCACATCTGGGTCATGCTGATGCAAGATACGGGTTCCCATGGTCTTGGGCAGCTCCTCCCCCTGTTGCTTTGCAAGGTAGAGCCTCCCTCCTAGCTGCTTTCATGGGCTGGCATTGAGTGTCTGCTGCTTTTCCAGGCACACTGTACAAGCTGTCAGTGGATCTACCATTCTGGGGCTGGAGGATGGTGGCCCTCTTCTTATAGCTCCATTAGGCAGTGTCCCAGTAGGGACTGTGTGGGGCTCCCACCCCACATTTCCATTCTGTACTGCCCTAGCAAATGTTCTCCATGAGATCCCTGCCCCTTCAGCAAACTTCTGCCTGGGCATCCAGGTGTTTCCATACATCTTCTGAAATCTAGGCAGAGGTTCCCAAACCCCAATTCTTGACTTCTGTGTACTAGCAGGCTCAACACCACACGGAAGCTGCCAAGGTTGGGGCTTGCACTCTCTGAAGCCATAGCCTGAGAACTACATTGGCCCTTACGGCCATGGCTGGAGTGGCTGGGATACAGTGGCTGGGATACAGGAAACCAAGTCCCTGGGCTGCACACAGCATGGGGACCCTGAGCTTGGCCCATGAAGCCACTGTTTTTCTCCTAGGCGTCCAGGCCTGTGATGGGAGGGGTGCTGTGAAGACCTCTGACATGTCTTGGAGACATTTTCCCCATTGTCTTGAGGATTAACCTTTGGCTCCTTGTTACATATGCAAATTTCTGCAGCCAGCTTGAATTTCACCTCAGAAAATAGGATTTTCTTTTCTATCATATTGTCAGGCTGCAAATTTTCCAAACTTTTGTACTATGTTTCCCTTTTAAAACTGAATGCCTTTAACAGCACCCACATCACCTCTTGAATGCTTTGCTGCTTAGACATTTCTTTCTACCTGATACCCTAAATCATCTCTCTCAAGTTCAAAGTTCCACAAATCTCTAGGGCAGGGGTAAAATGCCGCCAGTTTCTTTGCTAAAACATAACAAGAGTCACCTTTGCTCCAGTTCCCAAGAAGTTCCTCATCTCCATCTGAGACTACCTTAGCCTGGACCTTATTGTTCATGTCACTGTCAGCATTTTTGTCAAAGCCATTCAACAGTCTCTAGGAAATTCCAAACTTTCCCACATCTTCCTGTCTTCTTCTGAGCCCTCCAAACTAATCCAACCTCTGCCTATTACCCAGTTCCAAAGTCACTTCCACATTTTGGGGTATCTTTTCAGCGACACCCCACTCTACTGGTACCAATTCATTGTATTAGTCTGTTTCACGTTGCTGATAAAGACGTACCTGAGACTGGGCAATTTACAAAAGAAAGAGGTTTATTGGACTTACAGTTCCATGTGACTGAGGAGGCCTCATAATCATGGTGGAAGGTGAAGGCATGTCTCACATGGTGGCAGACAAGAGAAGAGGGCCTGTGGAGGGAAACTCCCTCAGATCTCGTGAGACTCATTCACTATCACGAGAACAGTGCAGGACAGACCCGCCTCCATAATTCAGTTACCTCCCACTGGGTTCCTCCCACAACATGTGGGAATTGTGGGAATTACAATTCAAGGTGAGATTTGGGTGGAGACACAAATCTCCAAATCATATCATCTGGTTATGATGAAGTAACTCTTATGAGACCAACCCTCTCACTAAGAGTAACTATTAACTAATAAGCAAGATTCAAAAAAACAACCACCAGAGACATGGTAGAGTAAATAAAAGCAGAAAAATCTGAAGAGAACTTGGTTTTTGGAGGAAGGGAACAGCCATGAATTTCTGGTTTATGGGTTTTTTCTTTTTTTTTTTAAATTTTCCCAAGGGCAGGCTCACTCAGTGATGCAAGTGGCAGCTAAAATTTGGATGGAAATCTGCAATCTTAATGACTCAAAGACTCAGGACAGAATTTGAGGCTGCCACAGCCCCTGGGAAGTGAGGTAACATACTGGGTTAATAGTGTCCACTGAAAATTCATGTCTACTCTGAATCTGTGAATGTGACCTTATTTGAAAATAGAATCTTTGCAGATGTAGTAAAGTTAAAATAAGGTCATACTAGATTAGGATTGGTCCTAATCTAGCCTTATAAGAAGAAGGAAATGCAGACACAGATACACAGAGGGAAGATGGCTATGTGAAGAAGGGGGCAGAGATTGGAGGATGCAGCTGTAAACCAAGGAATGCCAAGTATTACTGGCAATGGCCAGAAGCTGGGAGAGAACCATAGAACTGAATCTCCTCCAGATCCTCTAGCAGAAATCAACCTTACTAGTACCTTCATTTTGGATTTCTAGCAGAAATCCAAATTACAAGAGAATTACAAGAGAATAAATTTTTTGTTTTAAAGCACCCAGCTTGTTATACTTTGTTATGGCAGCTCTAAAAAACTAATACAGGCAGAAAATACAGCAAAGGAGAGGGGCATGCCAAATTCTGAGTATAAAATATGCTACTGTCTCTGGCTGACCCATGAATTACATATGCATGGAGTAGCTAAGGCTAAATAATTTAACAGGATTTCAGCTGCATCACTCCACAAAGGATAGAGAGTTTAAAGTTTGAGTTCAGCCAAATTAACTGCCAGTTAACATAACAACAAACTCATCAAAAACCCCCACAATATTATCTGGAGGAATGTAAGAGAATCCCGAGTCTTTATAATATTTCATTGAAATGATACAATAAATATTCATAATATATCACTCAGAGGATGCAATTCCAAATTACTAGACAAATGAAACAACAGGAAAATGCAATCCTTACTTATGAGAAAAGGTAATAATTTGTCTCTTAGGTGATTCAGATACTGAAATCGTTGAATAAGGTTTGTTTTTTTGAGGCAGGGTCTTGCTCTGTTGCCTAGGCTGGGGTGTAGTGTCACAATCTTGGCTCACTGCAACCTCTGCCTCCGGGCAACCTCCACCTCCTGGGCTCAAGTGATCCTCCCACATCAGCCTCCCAAATAACTGGGACTACAGATGTGCACCACAAGCATGGCTAATTTATTTTTTATTTTTTTGTAGAATGGGGTTTCACCATGTTGCTCAGGCTGGCCTCGAACTCCTGGGCTCAAGCAGTTCATTGCCTTGGGCTTCAAAAGTGCTGGGATTACAGGTGTGAGCCACTGCAGCCAGCCATATAAGGATTTTAAAGCAATTATTATAACTATGTTCAAGGACGTAAAACAAAATATGGCTGCAATGAGTTAACAAATAGGAAATTTCAGCCAAGAAATAGAAACTATGAAAAAAACCAATTGGAAATTATTAAACTGAAATAAACATATTTAAAGAAATACTGAGAGCATGAAGGAAGATCAGAGATGATAAATTATCACTGAATTTGAAAGTAGAGCAATAGAAATTATTCAATCTGAAGATTGAATAAAGATAAAAAAATAAAATCTCAATATCTGTGGTACAATATCAAACAGTCTAACAGATCGTTAATTAGAGTGTAAAATATATTACAAATAATGGCTCAAAAGATCTTAATTTATAGATTTAAAAGTTTATAAATCTTATAAATCTATAGATCTTATTTATACATTTAAAAGTCTCACTGCTGAAAAAACACAAAACCACACACCTAGATACATTATACTCAAACTGCTAAAAATTAAAGATAAAGAACAAATATTAAGAGAGCCAAAATACATATGGAATACAGGGGAACAAGATTATAAATGATTTATTATCAAAAACAATGGTATACAAAAGCAGTGGTATATCATTTTTAAGACACTGAAAGAAAATGGTCAACTCAGACTTCTATGTTCAGTGAAAATATCAGGTATTTAGAAAATTTCTTAAATGGAATAAAATACGTAGGAATCCAACTTAAAAGGGATGTGAAGGACCTCTTCAAGGAGAACTACAAACCACTGCTCAACAAAATAAAAGAGGACACAAACAAATGGAAGAACATTCTATGCTCATGGAGAGGAAGAATCAATATTGTGAAAATGGCCATACTGCCCAAGGTAATTTATAGATTCAATGCCATCCCCATCAAACTACCAATGACTTTCTTCACAGAATTGGAAAAAACTACTTTAAAGTTCATATGGAACCAAAAAAGAGCCCGCATTGCCAAGACAATCCTAAGTCAAAAGAACAAAGCTGGAGGCATCACGCTACCTGACTTCAAACTATACTACAAGGCTACAGTAACCAAAACAGCATTGTACTGGTACCAAAACAGAGATACAGACCAATGGAACAGCATACAGCCCTTGGAAATGATACCACACATCTACAACCATCTATCTTTGACAAACCTGGCAAAAACAAGAAATGGGGAAAGGATTCCCTATTTAATAAATGGTGCTGGGAAAACTGGCTAGTCATATGTAGAAAGCTGAAACTGGATCCCTTCCTTACACCTTATACAAAAATTAATTCAAGATGGATTAAAAACTTAAATGTTAGACCTAAAACCATAAAAACCCTAGAAGAAAACCTAGGCAATACCATTCAGGACATAGGCATGGGCAAGGACTTCACGTCTAAAACACCAAAAGTAATGGCAACAAAAGCCAAAACTGACAAATGGGATCTAATTAAACTAAAGAGCTTCTGCACAGCAAAAGAAACTACCATCAGAGTGAACAGGCAACCTACAGAATGGGAGAAAATTTTTGCAATATACTCATCTGACAAAGGGCTAATATCCAGAATCTACAAAGAACTTAAACAAATTTACAAGAAAAAATCAAACAACCCCATCAAAAAGTGGGCAAAGGATATGAACAGACACTTCTCAAAAGAAGACATTCATGCAGCCAACGGCACATGAAAAATACCTCATCATCACTGGCCATCAGACAAATGCAAATCAAAACCACAATGAGATACCATCTCACAGCTGTTAGAATGGCAATCATTAAAAAGTCAGGAAACAACAGGTGCTGGAGAGGATGTGGAGAAATAGGAACACTTTTACACTGTTGGTGGGACTGTAAACTAGCTCAACCATTGTAGAAGACAATGTGGCAATTCCTCAAGGATCTAGAACTAGAAATACCATTTGACCCAGCCATCCCATTACGGGGTATATACCCAAAGGATTACAAATCATGCTGCTATAAAGACACGTGCACTTGTTGTTTATTGTGGCACTATTCACAATAGCAAAGACTTGGAACTAACCCAAATGCCCATCAATGATAGATTGGATTAAGAAAATGTGGCACATATACACCGTGGAATACTATGCAGCCATAAAAAAAGGATAAGTTTGTGTCCTTTGTAGGGACATGGATGAAGCTGGAAACCATCATTCTGAGCAAACTACCTCAAGGACAGAAAACCAAACACTGCATGTTCTCACACGTAGGTGGGAATTGAACAATGAGATCACTTGGATACAGGGTGGGGAACATCACACACTAGGGCCTGTCGTGGGGTGGGGAGAGGGGGGAGGGACAGCATTAGGAGATATACCTAATGTAAATGATGAGTTAATGGGTGCAGTACACCAGTATGGCACATGTATACATATGTAACAAACCTGCATGTTGTGCACATGTACCCTAAAACTTAAAGTATAAAAAAAGACCTGAAAAAAAAAAGAAAATTCCTCAGATGTTGGAAAGTAAATAATATACTTCTAAATTATCCTGAGTGAAAGAACTCACTAATGAATTTAGATATTTTAACTAACAGTGAAAACAAAGAATTATAAAAATCTGTGTAATGCAGCTAAAGTAGTGCTTAGAGGGAAATGTGTAGCTTTCAAATACCTGTATTAGAAAAGCAGAAAGGTGTGATACCAATGAAAAGCAGAAAATCACTTGAGAAATATAACGAAAGCAAAAGCTGGTTGTTTTAAAAGATCAATAAAATTGATAAACTCCTAGTTAGAATGATTAAGAAATAAAGAGAGGGAACATAAATTATACCTGTATCAGGAATTAAGAGAGAATATCACTAGAGATGTTATAACTATTAAAAGAATAATAAGAGAAAATGTGGACAACTGTATGCCAATAAATCTAACAAGTTAGATGACATAGATAAATTATTTGAAAAATACAGCATGCCCAAATTGACACAAGATATAACAGAAAATTTGAAGAGTCCTATACTGTTATACATTTATCAGTTGATTAGAAAATTAACTTTTCCCTCTTTTTAAAACCTTATACCTGGTTTTATACAACAGGTTGTCAATGTATTTTGTGTCTGCCATTGACCCCTTCTTTAACAGTCAAGTGATTACTCTCAAAATAATGCATGAAAATTTATTCATGCATAATAAAAATACACATGATTACAAAAGAAAATTATTACATTAAAATACAGTTACCAAAAATATATGGTACTTTATTTGCCTCTCTTTTTTTTTATTCTTTTTTTTTTTTTTTTGAGACGGAGTCTCGCTCTGTCACCCAGGCTGGAGTGCAGTGGCCGGATCTCAGCTCACCGCAAGCTCCGCCTCCCGGGTTCACGCCATTCTCCTGCCTCAGCCTCCCGAGTAGCTGGGACTATAGGCGCCGGCCACCTCGCCCGGCTAGTTTTTTGTATTTTTTAGTAGAGACGGGGTTTCACCGTGTTAGCCAGGATGGTCTCGATCTCCTGACCTCGTGATCCGCCCGTCTCGGCCTCCCAAAGTGCTGGGATTAGAGTCTCGCTCGGTCGCCCAGGCTGGAGTGCGGTGGCCGGATCTCAGCTCACTGCAAGCTCCGCCTCCCGGGTTTACGCCATTCTCCTGCCTCAGCCTCCCAAGTAGCTGGGACTACAGGCGCCGGCCACCTCGCCCGGCTAGTTTTTTGTATTTTTTAATAGAGACGGGGTTTCACCGTGTTAGCCAGGATGGGTCTCGATCTTCCGATCTCGTGATCCGCCCGTCTCAGCCTCCCAAAGTGCTGGGATTACAGGCTTGGGCCACCGCGCCGGGCCTATTCGCTTCTTTAGTAACACGTTAAGTAGTAAGATCTATTGGTGGATCTAATAACTATCATTATTTCAAAGTGGTGATGAGTGTAAATGCTCTTTTGAGGCATCTGCAATAACAGTAATAAAATATCAAAACATCTGGGGTTTCTGTTGGTATTTTATACCCTATTTTAATTTGTTTTTATCATTATTACCTGTTTCAGATGTTCTTTATGAATGTTCCATGTATGCAAATTATATGAACAAATGTTTCCTACTTACAAAGGTGCTTAATAATAATAATAATAATAATTTTTTTTTTTACCATAGCTTTTTGGTGTACTCTAAAAATAGTCACAGAAATCAGATCTGCCTAAGAATACCAACTTTTTGTGAGAGTTCTAGAACCTTGTATCTAGAGGTCACATTTTATTTCACATAAAGACTTGAGGTCTTTCTTTAGCAGGAACAGAGTTTGGTTCTGGAGTAAGAAATCTGGGATGATGAAGTGTATCACATTGCTATTATATGCATTTTGCAAAGAAATATTTGTGGGTTTTTGTTTTGTTTTGTTTTGTTTTTTTGAGATAGGGTCTCACTCTTTTGCCTAGGCTGGAGTGCAGTGGCACAATCGTAGCTCACTGTAACCTGAAACTCCTAGGCTCAAACAATCCTCCTAACCTAGCATCCTGGCTAGTTTTATTTTTTAGAGACAGAGTCTCACTATGCTGCCCAGGCTGGTCTTGAACTTCTGACTTCAAGCAATCTTCCTGCTTCTGCCTCCCAAAGCATTGGGATTACAGGTGTGAGCCACCACCAGCAGCCTGCAAAGAAATATTTGAATGAGGGATGATGGAGGATATGATAATATTGCCCTAAAAAGAAGGCAAAATATAAAAGAATGATTCAGATTTTAAAATGGCAGAAGAGAAAGAAATACAAAGCTTGGATATAGTAGAAATTTCTCTCTCTAACACCTTATCACATATGAAATAAGAGCTAAGATGTGTTTTTCAGAGTATACCAAAGCAAATTTGTTTCTCTTGCTATACTTATTTTTATTGTTTATTTAACACTTTACATGGATTTCCTATACATAGATATTTGGGGACTTTGTGTCCCCCAGATACCCCTCTTTTGAATGAAGTCAGTTTTTGTCTTTTTCAGATTGTTGATAAATTAATGTCTGCCCTGGGCTTGGGCCTGGATGCTTGTAGGACAATCAGGAAAAAAAGATGCAAAACTGATAGACTATATTTTAAAACTAGGAGACTAAGCAATAAGATAAAAGATAGAGCTGAAGAAAAGGTTCAGTTAAAGATACAAGATTCTAAGTAACTTTCTATCAGCATAGGCAAAAAGGAAGAGATGATATGGAATCAGATTAGAATGTCCTACCAGGTTTTGACATTCTCTGGCTTAGCATTACAGTGTGCAGAACAATAGCTATATGGCCCTTTCCATTGAATTGGATTTATAGATACCTTTACACCTATATGATTGTCTTAGGTCAAGAAATATATGTTAGTAAAATACTATTCAACACTTTTCCTCTTTAAAGACAGAGAGTTTGGGGGCTCCCATTGAATGCAAGGATGAGAGGAGGAAAAATGAAGAACCTAGGCTCTGTAATTTAGAGAGGGCAATAATAAGTGTTTAAGTGAGGGCAAAATAAATAGCCAATGAATAGTAAAGCTTTCTGAAGTTATATATTTTTTTTCTTAAATTTGTTTTATTTAACACAGGGAAGAAATCTGAAAGTGAGGACATTCCTCTTTCTCTTTCTTTTCCCCTGTTGTCTTTGTCGTAGTCTATTGGTTAGAAACAAGCCACAGGTCCCATTCACACTCTAGGAGAGGTAATTTGTGGGGTTTCAACATGGGGATCACCTTAGGATCTGTGTGCTATAATGGTCCTCTGGCCACCAGTGATTCATATTCCTCCCAGATTCAAAACACATTTGTTCCCTTCCAATATTCCCAAGAATCCCATCCCATTACAGTATCAGCTCAAGGTCCAAGGGTCACCATTTATACCAGACCCAAGTGTAGATAAGGTTCCATTGTAATGCAATAAGTACACTTCCTAGGGCATAATTCTTCTCTATGTGTGATCTTTGAAACTACTAGCTGCTTCTAACACACCTAACATCCGATGGTGGGGCAGACATAGGATAACAGCAAAAGACATTCTAGTTCAAAACATGGGGGAGTAGAAGATAAAAAAGGATCATTGGTACAACACAGTTATCAAATCCAGCTGGTAAAACTCCAGCCAGAGTTCCCTTATTAGGTTTCAAGGGTCTTGATTTAATTCTTTATGGGTCTGTCTCCATCCTCTGGTCTCTTGGTCCTGCCCTTGAGTAATGCTCTTCTTACGCATGGCAGCACGGGTATGCCACTGAGTACTTTCATCATCCTACTTTGTGCCGGTAGAAGTTTGGGGGTCCAACAGCCTCCTTTTCTTTTGCGTTCTCTGTCCTTAGGGGGAAAGAAAGAGAGTGTGAAATGTCCTCATTTTCAGATTTCTTCCCTGTGTTTAATAAAACAAATTTAACAAAATTATAACTTCAGAAACACTTCCAGGCTGGAAACCTTTCTGCTTAAATAATCTTCTCAAGAACTTCATGGGTCCTCTCTGAATCTCAAAGGTGTTCTCTCCATTAAACAAAAGTTATCCCTACAGATATTTTGGAGAAAATCTCTTTCTGCCCTTGCTACCTGCTGCTGATGGGGCTAAAGGACAATGTCCTTAAGCTTCCTAGGGGCCCTATGGTCACATTGAGAGAATCTGTATGGAAGACCCTTAATTTCTTGAAATAGTCTTTTGTGTGACTGAATATGCTGATTTTTAAAAAAATCTGTGGTTTAAGCAGAGTTTTACAGTCACAACCTTAGCAATTTTTTTCCCCTAGAGTATACTTTCCTGACCATAAATCTCTTAATTATAGCATCTTTTGCTATGTGAAGAGATGAAGAATTTCTGAAATCATTCAGTCTTGGTTGCTATTTGTTTTATGCCTTATCCCTCAATCTTTCTCTTTCCTCTTGCAATTTACCATACTTTGTTTGGAGATCTCTTTAGCAACATAATCAAACTTATAACTTAAAAGTTCTGCTTTCCACATAACTGCAGAGATAATGTCACTAAACATCCCACCACTACACAGCCCTTATCTCCCTTTCTCTAGTTCCTAATAATATGTTTTGCACTTCCACTGGGCCCTCTGTGGCAGCATTCTTGAAGTTCATATTTCTTTTTTTGTTTGTTTGTATTTTGAGGCAGTGTCTCGCCCTAGGCTGGAGTGCATTGGTGATATCTTGGCTCACTGCAGCCTCCACCTCCTGAACTCAAGCGATCCTCCCACCTCAGCCTCTGAGTAGCTGGGATTAGAGGAATATGCCACCACACCTGGCGAATTTTTTTTGTAATTTTAGTGGAGACGGCATCACCACGTTGTCCAGGCTGGTCTTGAACTCCTGGCCTCAAGTGATTCACCCACCTTAGCCTCCCAAAGTGCTGGGATTACCGGCGGGAGCCACTGCGCCTGGCCTCCTTGAAGTCCATATTTCTATTAACACTCTTCAGGGTGAGGTAGGCTTTCTCTATCATGCTCCTCAAAATTCCTCCAGCCTCTACCCACTGCTAAGTTCCAAAGATGCTCTGCCATTTTAGGTACTTGTTACAGCAGCATCATACTTCCAGATATCAGTTCTCTATATTGCATAACAAATTGCCACAAATTTACAGTCTAAAACAACATATTGGGTATCTTACAGCCAGCATCCATGAGTTAGAAGTCCAGGTGCAGCATAGTTGAATTCTCTGCTCCAGGGTCTCATCAGGCTGAAATCCTGGTGTTAGCCAGTGCTGCAGTCGCACCAGAGGCTCAACTAAAAAAAGATCTACTTCCAAGCTCCCTCAGGTTGTTGGCAGAGTTCTTGTCCTCGTGCTCGTGGGACTGATATTCGTGTTTTCCTGCTGTCTGTTGGCTGGGAGGCTTCTCTCAGTGTCTAGAGGCTGCCTGTAGTTCTTGGCCCTCTGGCTATCTCTGTAGGCCCTTCCACAACATGGCAGTTTACTTCTCAAGCCTAACAGGATGGTTTCTCTATTGTCTCTCTTTTACAAATAATGTTATGTTTCCATGACCAGATTTAGGTGAAAAATACATTTAGCATTGCCAGAATATCATAAAACAGAATGGATTGCTTTCTTTTTGCCACCAATTTGTATTTTGCAAACCAAAATGGATACACAATCATTAACTATCAGAAAATCAATTTGTAACTTAAGCACAGTTTCTTACAAACAATATCAACAATAACCAAAACCACCTTACATTAGTTATGTTAGCTGACAATATTATTCAATATAAATAATCTGGTGATTTGGATATTGTGGCTAATTATATGACTCGTCCTTGCTATCCTTGCTTACCTATCTGCATGATATATTTGATGCACTGGGTTAATTGCTATCACGGTGTTAGTCGTGAAAAATTGAGCTCTGGGGCCGGGCGCGGTGGCTCAAGCCTGTAATCCCAGCACTTTGGGAGGCCGAGACGGGCGGATCACGAGGTCGGGAGATCGAGACCATCCTGGCTAACACGATGAAACCCCGTCTCTACTAAAAAAATACAAAAAACTAGCCGGGCGAGGTGGCGGGCGCCTGTAGTCCCAGCTACTCGGGAGGCTGAGGCAGGAGAATGGCGTAAACCCGGGAGGCGGAGCTTGCAGTGAGCTGAGATCCGGCCACTGCACTCCAGCCTGGGCAGCAGAGCGAGACTCCGTCTCAAAAAAAAAAAAAAAAAAAGAAAAATTGAGCTCTGTCTGTAAAGACTCTGTCTTTGAATGGTCCTCACTAACACAGAAACTCACATACATTTTTGTTGAAATTTATTCTTTCCTGAATTTCTAATTTCTGACTATGCCAGTTCTTGGCACCAATTTATCCAATTAATTCAGTTTTTAGGAACTGAGATGATGTTAAATTGAGCACCAATGCCTTTTGAAAAATTATCTCTTTATAGTTTTGCCTTAAATTATAGTGTACTTCTTTTTCAGATTAGAACTTCTTTATCTTTGACCCAGACCATTACAATCAGTCCACACTTCAGAAGTTCTCAAATATTCATTTGCCTCCACCATAGTATATTTTCTCCATTGCCACCATAATTGCCTTTCCTGTGCATGTTTGAGAGAGAGACAATATTTTGTTCTCTGCTGTGAAAATCCTTTCATGGGTCCACATAGCATCTATGTGGTAAACTACAAATTGGTAATTATGACAAAATACCCTCCATATCTTGGCCTCACTCTATCTTGTTTTTAGTTGCTTTGCCACATGTACTTGTTACATTGAACTTCTCATTATTCCTTAATTACACCAACTATCTTCATGCTTACCTTGCTTGGTTCTTGCTTATCAAAGCCCATAAGCTTCTATTCCCTCCTCAACAAGGCCAAAGCTTATTTGTTCCTTGTAGGCCTGACTTGGATTATCAACACTTTTTGTGCTGTGCTGCTTAATCATCATCCCTGTCAAGGTACAAATAGTTGCTTTTACTTCTATATCACTTGTAGATATTTGCCATTGCACTTTTCACAGCCTGCTGCAAATACTTATGAGTCTATCACCACATGGTAAGCACTATGTCTTTATTTATTCTGGTATTCCCTAAAGCCAAACACAGGACTTTGAAGGTTTGTTGAAGAATCTGAAAAATTAATTAAGCATACTATGCCTTTAGACCTAGGTAAGACTCTCCAATTTTGCTAGAATAATATTTAAAAGTAACTGTTAGCTCCTTTCACCAAGGGATCAAAGTTAATATCAGCCATGATGGGATAAATTGACATTGTATACCTCCTAATATGATGCACTGAGAAGGATACAACATCATCACCACTATGGTATTCTTCCTAGTAATGAATGACAGAAATTTGATCACAAGGAAACATTAGATAAACCCCAGTTAAGCAACATTCTGAAAAATAGCTGGCTGGTATTCTTAAAAGTGTCAAGGTCTTAAAAGACAATGAAAGGTTAAGGAACTGTTGCAGATTACAAGAGAATAAAGAGATATGACAACTAGGTGCATTATGTGATAGTGGACTAGATCCTGAGCCAGAAAAATGACATTAGTTGGTAATTGACAGAATTTGAATAAGGTCTATAAATTAGATAAAAGTATTATTTACTGTTAAGGCTAATTTTTAATATTAATTTCTTGATTTTGATGATGGCACTGAGGTTAGGCAAGATAATGTGTGGCGTGTGGGTGAAGGGTATATGGGAATTCTTTGTACTATTTTTGCAACTTGTTTGTACGTCTGATATTATTCAAAATAAAACGTTTAAAAATCTCAAATTGAGAAATTAAAAGGATTAAGCAAAAAAGTAGCTCTTGCGCTTGACTTACGCCAGCCTGCAATTGTTACGGGATGTTTGCTATCTGCTAGTTATTATGCTGAGTTGGAAGAAGATCCAGCCTCTTTGTTCCTGGAGCATTTATTCTGAAGGGGGAAAACATTAATTAAATAAAAATTTACAAGAATGTAGATTGCTTTTTTGCCATTAAGGTTCTTTACCACAGACTAAGATGCTGGGGCAAGATTTGAAAGCACCTGGGGCTGGGTATGATGGCTCACACCTGTAATCTAAGTGCTCTGGGAAGCCAAGGCAGGAGGATTGCTTGACGCCAGTAGATTGAGACCAGCCTGAGCAACACAGTGAGACCTCGACTCTACAAAAAAATTTTAAAAATATTAGGTAGGCATGGTCGCAGACACCTGTAGTCCTAACTACTTGGGAAGCTGAGGTGGGAGGATTGCCTCAACTTAGGAGTTTGAGCCTGCAGTGAGCTATGATTGCACCACTGCACCCCAGCCTGGGTGACAGAGCCAGACTCTGTCTCTGAAAAAAGAAAAAATATATACATTAAAAAAATAAATAAAAGCACCATAACTTTGATTTGAACACTGTAAATTAAATCCTAATACTCTGATTTTAAGCCCTAAGTCTACCTACCAGATTCAATCTATACTCAGCACTTATTCATCATCCCATATTCACCTTATTTTTGTGGGGCAAGGGCATCTCCCCAAACAGGCAATAAAAGATGAAATTAACTTGCTCTTTGGTCTCTGCATCTTCCCGGGTCTTTGTGTCCAGTATTCAATAAATGTCAAATAAATACTTGTTTCTTAAGTTTCATTTAACTGCTTGAAATTTGTACATGAATTTTGAAATTCACAAAATGGTAAAACAGAGTCCTAAAGTCTCCACAAAATAAATAGAAAGCTTTCAAAATAAGAAACACAAATCACAAATTTGCATGTGTGTATATATTGCTGGGGACATCAGACAATATTAGATGTCGATTGCATATATATATCTATATTCTATCTATTTTACATTATAAGTAAAAAAATGAATATTCAGTGACTAGGCCATGTGTATTATTCTTTACAGAAACTATTGTATTCTTATACTACCATATAATCCAGCAATTCCACTGTTGGACATATATCCAGAAGAAGGAAAATCGGTATATCAAAGAGATATCTGGCTGGACAAGGTGGTTCATGCCTGTAATCCCAGAACCTTGGGAGACTGAGGAGGTCAGATCACTTAAGGTCAGGAGTTTGAGACCAACCTGACCAACATGGTGAAACCCCATCTCTACTAAAAATACAAAAAATTAGCCGAGCCTGGTGGTGAGCACCTGTAGTCCCAGCTACTCGGGAGGCTGAGGCTGGAGATTCACGTGAACCTGGGAAGTGGAGGTTGCAGTCAGCCGAGATAGCTCCACTGCACTCCAGCCTGGGTGACACAGTGAGATTCTGTCTCAAAAACAAAACAAAACAAAACAAGAAAGATATCTGCACTCTCATTGCATTATTGCAGCACTGTTCACAATAGCCAAGAAATGGAATCAACATAAGTATTTAGCAATGGATTAGTGGCTAAAGAAAAATATTATTCAGCCATTAGAAAAAGAATGCAGTTATATCATTTGCAGCAACATAGATGGAGCTGGAGGAGATTATTTTAAGTGAAATAAACTAGGCACAGCAAGACGAATATTGCATATTTTCATTCATGTGTGGGAGCTAAAAAAAAATGGTCTTATGGAGGTAGAGGGTAGAATGGTGGTTACTAGAGGGTGGGGAAGACAGGGGGAAGAGGATCATGGGGAGAGATTGGTTAGTGGGTGCAAACATACTTTTGGATAGAGGGAATAAATTCCAGTGTTTGATAGCATAGCAGGGCCAGCTATAGTTAGCAATAATTTGTTGTATGTTTCAAAATAACTAGAAGAGAAAATCTGGAACATTCTCAACCCAAAAATTGATAATTGAGGTGATAGGTATCTCAATTGTTCTGATTTGATCATTGCATATTGTATGCTTGTCTCAAAATATCACACATACCCCATAAACGTGTACAACTATTATGTATCAATAAAAATTATTGTTATCTCTGAAGGGGATAGACTGGCAAAACAAATAATGACATAACACAAGTCAAATTCCCTAATAAAACTAAGTCCAAATAAGGTAACATGCACTTGATTATATTTAATCGTTATGATAGCTTCAATAACCAGTTATGAAGTTGCAGTTCTTGAGTTTTGCTTCCTGATCCAATATTTCTTGTGATTCATGGAGAACTTTTGTTGCTGTCTGTGGTCATAACACTTAATATAGAATTTAATTCTATGCCCTTAGTCTTATTAGAAGATTCTCTGATCAACCACATCCAACAAAATTAAAATAGACTGTTTTATAGCATAGAGATGTGGGAAGCAAGTGAACTAGGAATAAAAGTATTGGGTTGACAATTCTGCACTACCTCTGTGTCTTACTAGGCACTCTACCTTTGTTTGCCCACCAGTAAGTTAGTACAGTGGTTTTGGAGAAAGTGCTCTAACATTAAAAGTTCAAAGAACTTAATGAAGTATTTGTAGTCATATTTTGCTTTCTAGCTCAAGTAATAAATGACATTATAAATATCAGACTTTTTCAATCTTAATGGATAATTTTTTTTTGCTCTTCTTAGGCCTCAAACTACAAACTCTTAAAGATGAACATTTGAGTCTCCTAATGATGATTTACATCTTCAATTGATTCTTTGGATCAATTGTTCACTGTGCAAAAATGTCAAAGATTGCAGTCCTATCATGTTTTCTTTCACCTTTCATTAAGCTTTCAAAATCCTTGATATGAATAGACTTTTTCTCTCTCCCAGGGCCTTTTAATTTTTAATCACTTCTTTCTCAAATGCTGATCATATTTCTGAGAAATTACTTCATGTAAAAGATGGAGGAAGATAGAGTTGCCACATACCTTTTTATCTTTTCTGTAAAATTATTTGGACCTAAATTTGTGGTGACAAGGCTGCTTCTCTCTAATAGGCCTTGTTGCCATGGAAGCAGGCTGTTGAAAGGGCAATAACCAAAGCCTCCAAGTCTTTGCGTGTTTATGTCCAGACTCAAAAATACACAAACTGTGGTTTCAGATGGGAAGATGTGTACTGTGACGCTTGCCGAAATGCAATATTTTTCAAAAACAAAAGTCACAGATGTCAATATAGCAGAGTTGAGCCAATCACATACAATCAGGATTCTTTTACACAATAACCTAAGATTTGAAGTAAGTTTTTTCAAAAACCTTTTTAGGAACCAAAGAGAAGTCATCATTCAGGATCTGAAATAAAGGGGAATGAAAGGAAGAAAATGGAAAGAAAACAGAGCCAACTATTTATTCACCACGCTCCATAAGTGTAAGATCCATGTCTATCATGTCTACTTTCTGTGTTCTCATTGTTTTGCCAGTGCATGACATATAATGTTATAGGTATTCAATAAATATATGTTAAATGATTGAAGACATAGGGGTAGCAAATACCAATGTTATAGCAAAGAGATTTGACTAATCATGGTGTGGAGAATCCAAGAGGGAAAGTGTTAGCCCTCAGAGTGTTATGTATGTGAAATCAGACAGACTCAGCTAGCTACTCCTATTAGGGTGAAAGAGGTGCTTAGGGACAGATCTATGGCAAGAGTTAGAGTAGAATACACAGTCACAGTGTTCAAGAGCTATTGCCCGTGTCTGCACCTGATCCAGGCCAACAATCAATAAGAGGAGACTAAAATGGAGTAATACAGCCACTCTCCATGTGTGTAGGCTATAGGGCTATTTGAAACGCCAGGCAGACAGTCAAGTCACGGGCAGTCTAAAACTGTTAACAACATGCCTGCCGTGGAAATGGTATGTGACATCACAGAAGTATTTCTACAGGTATTTTTTCCCTAACCATTGCAGTGTTATTTAGGGATTAGTATTTGACATATTCACTCTTTTCCAGACGATAATTTTTTTAAACAAATATATGCGTCGCAGCCTGGGTAACATAGCAGAACCCTGTCTCTACAAAATATAAAAAATTAGCCAGGGGTGGTGGCACACACCTATAGTCCTAGCTACTCAGGAGGCTGAGGCAGGAAGATTGTTTGAACCCAGGAGTTCGAGGTTAGAGTAAGCTGTGATCATGCCACTGCACTCCAGTCTGGGCAACAGAGCAAAACCCTGTCTCAAAAATAAATTTTAAAAAAATTAAAAAATTTGTATTTTTTTAAATAAAAATACATAATATTTTAAATTTAAAATATTGTATTTAGAAATAATTTTAGGCAAAGTTATAAAAGTAGTACAGAATCCCTATATAATTTTTGCTCAGCTTTCCCTAACATGTGAACATCTTACATAACTGTAGTACAATGGTTAAACCCAAGAAAGTAACATCAGTACAATACTGTTAACTGAACTAAAAACCTCATTCAAATGCCCTCAGTTTTTTCATCAACAGACTTTCTTGGTTCCTGTATGTATTCCAGGATCCCACATTGTGTTTAGTTTTCAGATAATCCTTAGTCTCCTCCAATCTGAAGTCACACCTCTTAAAGAAAACGACTTTTTTTTTTTTTTTTTTTACTTCTTATCAGAATAATATGTTTTATTCACTGAGGAATCCCTCATGTCTGGTATGTTGAAGTGCTCCATAGGTATTTGTTTTGAATGAGATGATCTGAGTTCTCACTAGCTGAATACTGATGGCGTGTCAGGATACCACTAGTCCTTTCAGCCACAGGGACCATTGTGCTAACAATGATGGCTTGAAATGTGGTGTGATGAGGGTAACCACAATGGCACTTATGAACTTCAGCCCGCAACAACAGAGCAGAGGAAGGGAGGAGCATAACATAAAATTCCTTAACTATTTCATCCATTTTGAAGAGGTTTTTTGTTTGGTTTGTTTTGAGACAGGGTTTTGCTACGTGGCCCAGATATTTTGGAGAAGTTTTTAATTTATTTTTTATTATTTTTTATTTTTTGAAGATGGAGTCTGTTCTATTGCCCAGGCTCGAGTGCAATGGTGTAATCTTGGCTCACTGCAACTTCCACCTGCTGCGTTCAAGCTGGAGAAGTTTTGTATTTTAAAACATACTGGTGCCGGGCATACTGCCTTGGGCCTATAATTTCAGCTACTTGGAAAGCTAACACAGAAACATCACATGAGGCCAGGAGTTCCAGACCAGCCTGGGCAACATAGCCAGACTAGGCTGGGCAACACAGGGAGACCCCCACCTCTAAAAAACAGTGAAAACAAAAACATTCTGGGTAATATATAGTAAGTTTACTTATTTTATTGACAATAGAAATAAGTGATACAAAGCATTCTTAACCAATTTTTAATCTGTGATGGTAAATCTGTAAATTTAGACAAGAAAGACGGCAATACCATATGGTTGCCATATGAAGAACAAGTTCTTGATAGATATTTTTGGAGTTTACATGGCTTTGGATAAAAGTGCCAAAGAAGTGTATAAACATGAAAGTACATAAGGTCACCAAAGGAGCTTGTTTAAAATGCTGATTCCAGGGCTTTTTGCCTGAAGGTTCTGATATAGTAGTTATAGGGTGAAATCCAGATATTTTAATTTTTTAAGCTAATAATTTTATAGTACTTGCTATATGCCAGGCACTAATTTACAAATAGTTACTAACTTAATCCTTAGTACAAAGAGGAGAAGGAAACAGACACAGAGAGGGCTAAGAGCTAGTGAGTGGTAATGCCAGGCTTTTAAGCCAGGCAGACCAGGCCTGGAGTCTGTTGTCTCAACCACTCTGTACACCACCTCACTTTTAACCATCAATCCAAGTGATTTTTTACAACAGTGGTCCTTAGTCCAAACTTTGAGGAGCATTTTCCTACATGATCAACATATGGGCTTCAGGGAATCCATGAAATCCTTAAATTACATGCAAAATTGGTATATATGCTATTTGTAGATATACTTTCGTATAGAAGTCCATGGTTTTCTTAAGATTTTGTAAAGGGCTCTATGACACAACTCTCCTCAATGTAAGAATCACCCATGTAAATAAATTAAAAATGTATTTTGCTCTCAAAAAAACTTATTTACTGAAGACCTACAAATACTATTTATAAAGTATTTATTGAATCATAACTGGGATATTTTTATATGTGGCAGCGCTTCAAAATATATCATGTATGTCTTAAACTTGAGTAGAATAATTTCACATTGCTTTTTATTTTATTTTATTTTTTCAATAAACTGTATTTTTTTTCAATTTCACTTACTTATTATCAGGTGGTTTATATTCTCTTGAAAATCCATTAATTTTTGAATTGTTCAATAATTCCAAGGCCTTTTACAATCAATCAGGGGTTAGTCTTTTTCCAAATGCTATGGAAAGAAAAAAATACATGGAGCCTCTTCAGTCTACTATTGCTTTTGCTTCTCCCTGCCGAGGAGTGGCCATGGGTTAGAATAGGTGTTGGTCCACTCCTGTTGGGTGGTCCTTCTGATCCAGGTCTTATTCAGGCTGTGGTTGCCTCATTGAGCTCCTGTGTTACAACACTCCCTGTTTCATGTTCCCACAGTCAGCCATTGCTCTGCACTGCCCAGCAACCATGCTAGACGGATGCTATCCAGTGAAACTTCTAGTACCGTGATAGCCTTCCTCGACAAAATCTTTGGTTCTGTTTCTGAACTCCAGTTTTTAGCCCAGAATCCTCATTTTCTACTGGCAATTTTAATTTACTTGATTACTTAATCTGTTCTACACCTGGGCCTTACTCCTGTCACTGTGGTCTCCTCTATATCAACAAGACTTCCAAATGCTGAATTTTGAGAAGTAGGAACAGTCGGGATGGTAACTTTCACTTTTTTCTTCAAAAAAGATGAATTTTTCTCATACAAGTTTATCCGCCTTTCCCCAGTAACTGGTTCTACTGAGGTTGCTTTTGCTAATCCACGAAACAAACATACAAACAAATAAATAAATAGTCTGGTTACAACTTCCTTGACAACAAAGGCTGCAGCTCACATTACCTTTGCATAACTCAGTAGGGCCATTCAAGGGACTCAACCCAGAACAAAGACAGTCTGGTCAAATGCAAACTGCAGTTCTCATCTCTAGGCACAGGAGAAGGTACCTTAAGTTTTAAATTTTTCCCTCAACTGGCACGTGATATAACCTTCACCTTAACAGGCATTCTGTTACTCAAATTTAGACAGTATTATAAACTTGAGGCAATTTCTGACAGTCCATATGGAAGTAAAAGTAGAGAAATACAGAATTACTATTTAAATATAATGATTTGACAGAAAAATCTCACTTTCCCACTTTGAAATTAACATTGGAATTGGAATTGAAAATAGACAAATTTATAACAAATTTATGCTAGGTAGAAAGTGCAACTCATATCCCGGTTTTATGTATATATTGAAATATGTGCAAGAAAACTTCAGCAAGCACTTATATTCTGTGGTTAAATATACTTTTCTTACTGGTTAGATTGTTCTTTTAACCTTCTGAATGGAGTTCAGAACAGCCAAACGATGCTTCAGCCCTTGGGAAATCTGCAATGATTTGCCCTCTGTGGATGGGTTTTTAGCAAGAATTAGACTGCATGCCATATATAACAAGGTTAGAAGTGGTTGTGTTTGTGAGAGTCTGCGTTTCCAAATATTTTTTGTACTAAATTTCCTCCTGGGTGGGGAACAAGACTTTATTTTACTTTTCATCTCTTCTGCTTTTTCCCAAGGTACCTAAGAATTGTTTCAAACATGTGCAATGCATGAACTTCCTGGATAGAAGGTAGCAGGTTTGTGAGCTTTAAGAGAGACAGGTCTTGGTAGCAAAAAGCTCCCAGACCAGTTATACTTGGGGAGCAAGATCTTATCTTTTCAGCATTGAGAGACTCCACTTCCTCACTGGTAAGATGGGGAAAATATTGGCTCTGACTACCTTACAAGACTGTGTGAGAAATAAATGAGATAAAAGATAGCAATTATTTAAAAATTCTAAAGAGCACAAATATAAATTATTAATCCAGGTTAGAAAACTGTAAGTTTCAAAGTTAAAAGGATAGAGAAATTTAATGAAACAGTCAATATGTGACATTTTGTTTACTGGTGTGCTTATAATTTTATCAGTGACAGAAAAATAATCATATATAATATGGTTAAATTGTTCATATTAGTGACCTACCCCTCTTGTACATACTCCAAGAAAACCGTAAAATACTGTTCTTTAATATGGTAAACATGGGCTCAAAATGTTAATATTAGACATCTTTATTATTATTCTTTCTTTCTTCAGAATAAGAACTCTTTAAAAAATGCTTGCAACTTCAAACATTACCTTTTAAAACAATCCTGTGGATGAAATGAGTCCTGGACATGAAGTTCAATTTGCAGTTTATAGTTCCTAAATCCTGTGCTTCATTTTGGACATGACATTCATTCTGTAGTTGTCTCTTTTCCTTTGGAGGTCCACATTTGCAAGTGTATGCAGATGTCTTCAGAACCTAGTATTTTTGCAAAGTTGACTTGTGGAGTGGATTTTAAAAGACTATGAAGGATCAGTGATCCATTAAGAAAAAAAACAAAATTTACCACCCACGTAGTGTTGGCCCAACCTTGTTAATGGAAAAGAAATAAATATTCTGAGCAAATTAATTCAGAGCCTCTCCAAGATTTTTTAATGTAGTTCAACCCCTTTCAGATATGCTTGGAATTTTTGTTTTGATTGATACTTCATATTAACAAGCTGACCTCCATTAAAGCCTTGAAGTCAGAGCCATTTGACTGTGTTCAGTCACCCGTGAGAACTAATATTAAAGATTTAATAAAGGATGTTAGGAAGGATAGGCCAAGGTGATTCACATGATGAAAGTCAGTTTGAAACTCAGGGCAAATCATACAGACCAAATATGGATTTAGACACTTCAGTGGATTTCCAGATCAATATTACCACATACTAAAAGAACTAGTTGCCAAAGTTTTACTGATGACCAATAATTAATACTACCCGTTTTTGGAATATGTGTTTTGCTGATAGAAATAATTGTATAGAAATGTGGAGTGTGAAAAAGGACTCCTTTTTAACGGAATTAAGACATTTTAGAGGTCCAATCATGTTTAACAAAGCCTACCCCCTCTAACATAAAGATATATATGGCTATAAAGTGAGATTTAGTTGTGTACAAAAGCAATAGTACAAAACAGATAATATCGCATGCTAAGCAAGGCCTTATGTACCCACAGAAAGACACACAGTCAGAAGTGCATACAGATACTTTCATTTGCAGATACTTTCACAGCTCCTGGCATGCCATGTCCACACTGCCTTTGCAAGACTTTTTTTTAAAGGACATATAATCGAGGAATGACCCGAGGTAAGAAGTAGAAATCCAGAGACAAATAAACGTGAAAGTATTTTTCTTCTTGTAGCAGATTAATTTAGACTTTTGTTGAAATGACAGATATTTTGAGGTCATACTTTTATAATCCATTATGCCTTAAAATGTTTTTGTGGCTTTAAATTTTTTTTGGTGTGTTTTCATTCTTTTGATTATATGTGTCTGCATTTGGAAGGTTTGTATTTGTGTTCTATTTGTGACATTGATAGCTGTAACTTTACATAATGCTCTAACCCCCTACTTCTTTAAACAGTATCTGTGAATAGCAAATACAATTATTTCTTCTTTCTTTCCATCCTTTTACCCATTCTTTTTCCTTTTCAATTTTTATAGGTTATAATATCTTTCTTGGTGTTTAACTTTTACCCTTGCAAGTTCTTGTTACTCTATGATATTATTATTTTACTTTATTTTATTATTTGTTATTATACTTTAAGTTCTGGGGCACATGTGCAGAACGTGCAGGTTTGTTACATAGGTATGCGTGTAGTGTGGTGGTTTGCTGCACCCATTAACCCATCATCTACATTAGGTATTTCTCCTAATACTATCTCTCCCCTAGACCCCACCCCCCTACAGACTCCAGTGGGTGATGTTCCACTCCCTGTGCCCGCATGTTCTCGTTGTTCAGTTCCCACTTATGAGTGAGAACATGAGGTGTTTGGTTTTCTGTTCTTGTGTTAGTTTGCTGAGAATGATGGTTTCCATCTTCATCCATGTCCCTACAAAGGACATGAACTCATTCTTTATTTATGGTTGCACAGTATTCCATGGTGTATATGTGCCACTTTTTTTTTTTTTTCTTTTTTGAGACGGAGTCTAGCTTTGTCGCCCAGGCTGGAGTGCAGTGGCGCCATCTTGGCGCACTGCAAGCTCCGCCTCGCCTCCCGGGTTCATGCCATTCTCCTGCCTCAGCCTCCGGAATAGCTGGGGCTACAGGGGCCCGCCACCACGCCCGGCTAATTTTTTGTATTTTTAGTAGAGACGGGGTTGCACCGTGTTAGCCAGGATGGTCTCGATCTCCTGACCTCATGATCCACCTGCCTCGGTCTCCCAAAGTGCTGGGATTACCGGCGTGAGCCACTGCGCCTGGCCTGTGCCACGTTTTCTTTATCCAGTCTATCATTGATGGACATTTGGGTTGGTTCCAATTCTTTGCTATTGTGAACAGTGCCGCAATAAACGTGCATGTGCATGTGTCTTTATCGTAGAATGATTTATAATCCTTTGGGTATATACCCTGTAATGGGATTGTTGGGTCAAGTGGTATTTCTAGTTCTAGATCCTTGAGGAATCGCCACACTGTCGTCCACAATGGTTGAACTAATTTACACTCCCACCAACAGTGTAAAAGTGTTTCTATTTCTCCACATCCTCTCCAGCATCTGTTGTTTCCTGACTTTTTAAATGATCGCCATTCTAACTGGCATGAGATGGTATCTCATTGTGGTTTTGATTTGCATTTCTCTAATGTAATATATCTTACATTCCAGCTAAATGAGATGAAGTTATCAGTATGCTTCAATTTTTTTCTCCAAATTTTCAACCAATTCACTTCCCAATTTTAGTGAGAGAGCTCATTCCAATATTGTGAAGGATGGTAGCCTTTTCACGTGTTTCTGTAACCATAACCGCACATTTGTGTTAGTCTCAAGCTTATGGTTACATTCAATCAATATTGCGCACATATTTTTGCCATTCATTCTTACTTGGATAAAGTCTTAATCTAATTGTTTCTTCTTTTTCAAACATGGTTATACGAACAATATTTTTGTTTAAAAATGTCTATTGCAGAACAGCCAGGTATAATCTTTTCTTAAGTGGCACTTTCTTTCCTTTCATAATTTATAGGCAATGGTCAACTACTTTCTTGTGCTGAGTGTTGACTTGGAAGGTTTGAGACTAGTCTGATCTTGAATTTCTCCCTTAATGGCTTTTGTAGGGCAGGCTCAATTTATGCCTTTATGTTTAGGCATACTTATCTGTAACATCTATTCTCAAAAGGTTGGAAGTTACATGATATATTCAGCCTATATTTGAGTGATTTCATGTTATTTCTTGGCTATCAAAATAAAATTTATGTTTCAAGTTCAGTAATTTTGCTAGAATATGACCCAATTTGACAATTTTGTATGATTTTTCCCTTTGAGATATGATGTGCCCTTTCAATCAGTAAAGTATGTTCTCCTCCTCCTCCTCTCCACCTCCTCCCCTCCTCCTCCTCTTTCTTCAGCACCTTTTTACTAGTTAAATTTAGTTTCTCACCTTTCTCATTTTGATTCATTATATCCCTTACTGAAATTTTAGATGGGTCTGTTCTCCTTAGCGATGCTTCCAGTTTGTTTCTGTGATTTTCTTTCACTTTATTTCTGGGTTCTGCCAGCTCTTGTTTTATCATCTCTTTCCTAAGCTTTTGCACCTCTGCTGTGTGCTATATCACTTTATAAATAGATGTTTTTAAAAATCATTATTTACTATTTTAATTCGTGCAAAGTTATGGGTCACAAAATTTTATCTGTGGCTTTTTTTTTTTTAGCTTTATCTAACATTTTTTCCCCTTTTCTTTTTCTCTCCTCCATCCTCATGTTTTATTATCTTAACATTAATCCTGATTTTTTTTGAATCTCTTGGATTATTTTTTATGGAAATTTTGTGTATGGGAAAATAAATAAAGAGCTGCGTTATAAACTAGAAGAAATTTTCATAGTAAGCCGAAGTTCTCAATTTGAGTTCTTTTGTCCATTTCCTTCCTAGACAGCCAATGAAGAGAAAGGGATATAAAAGGCTATGAGACTGTGAGATAGTTCGGCTCTGTGTCCCCACCCAAATCTCATGTTGAATTGTAATTCTCAATGTTGGGGGAGGGACTGGGTGAGAGGTGATTGGATCATGGGGGCGGATTTTCCCCTTGCTGTTCTTGTGATAGTGAGTGAGTTCCCATGAGATCTGGGGTTGTTCGAAGGTATGTAGCACTTTCCCCTTATCTCTCTCTCTCTCCTGCCAGCCATGTGAAGATGTGCCTGCTTCCCCTTCACCTTCTGTCATGATTGTAGGTTTCGTGAGGTCTCCCCAGAAGCAGAAGCCTGTACAGCCCACAGAACCATGGGCTGATTAAACCTCCTTTCTTTATAAATTACCCAGTCTCATGTAGTTCCTTATAGAAATGTGAGAATAGATGAATACAGACTGCTTCCTATACATTTGGTTTATCTAACTGATCATTTATTCAGCCTTATCTCCTCCACTTCTTGGTACTAAATCAGGTCCAGGGATGCTCCTGTCACGATCCCATATACCTGTTTCCTTCTATTACAAAAAACTGGATTCTGCCCTTGCAGCTTAGTGGATATATATTCCAGCTTGGAGAAATGTCCTTTGGGACCAGCGCTCTGAGAGTTACAGCACAGGCATCCACTTTCCTCATGCTCTTGTCCTCTTCCTTGGTTGTCACTGCTTTTGGTAGCCTTTACATTGGTATTATGATTTGAATTTCCACTGTCTATTAGGTTCACAAAAAATGGGATCCCTCTTTCATGTACTCTTTATCACTTTTTGAGTGCTTTAAGAGAGCAAGTAGAGAAAACTATGCTATTATCTTCAAACAGAAATTCCTTTTCCATAGGTTTGATATGAAGTATTTTAATTCTAATTTTGTCATAACTATTTTATACATTTTGTTTTAGTTTTCTCTTTAGTTTGTTAATTTTTAGAAGTGAATTTTAAAATTTCAAAGTATAAGTGCTCCCTCTGTGGTGTGTGCAAGTGTGCATGTGTTAGCAGGGGATGGACTTTTGTTTTCATTTCTAATTGCAGTAGATTTTGTATCAGTACCATGTGCTAACTGACTGCACCACCAGAGCTTCTAATTGTATTAGATTTTGGATTTGCTGAGACTTCCTTTCTAGTTTAGCACATGATGAAATTTACATGAGTGGTTGAAAAAATACTGCATATACATTAGTTAAGCTTAACAATGATCTTATTAAGATTGTTGATTTTAAAATTCAAGTTTCCTACCAGAATTGTGGACTCAACAATTTCTCCTTGAAGTTCTATCGTTTTTTCTTGTTTTATATATTTTGAAGCTATATTATTGGGTAAATAAATATTAATAACTATTAAATCTTGTGGTACTTTTCCTTTTGTCATTATAAAATAACCTTTTAATTTCTATTAAATTCCATTTGAATTCTATTTTTTCTTATGCTAAAGTGACAACAATAGCTTTCTCTTGTTTGGTATATTTATCCCACCTTTATCTTTATTCATCTCATGTCTTTTTTTTTTTAGTTTAGTACAAGAATCAGTGAAAAGTACATTAAAATGATGAAACTTATATATTATAGTGCATGTTTTACAAAGCAATATGGGAGGAAAAAATAATAAGTGAAAGTACTTTTATACTCCAGTGGATAATATACAAAACAATGAATTATGGTGTCTTTCTAGCATTAAAATTATAGGAACATTTAAAAATCCCAAGACATGGGTATTATTGCAAAGAAAGGGCTGAATAAGCACTCATAGTCATTTGGCACAACACATCCTGCATATACCTCCCAGCTAAGTCTATTGTCCAAACTCATATTTTCGTAATAAATTTAGATTCTTATAGGTCTAAAATTTAAAAATCACAATGTTTATTTTACTTTACTTTTCCAGTTAAGAGAACTACCTTGTGTCAGATTAGCATTAAGTGTAATTTAGTACTTGAAATCAATGGAATTGTGGAAAACAGGCAAATTACAAATTCCTTTTGAGAGAAATTTTTCACTTGGAGAGAAATTTGATGCCATAGTTTTGTAATTAAATTAATTCAAGTTTAAATAGTTCAAATTTACAGTATAAGTTTTCAACTGTCAGAAAAAAGGATAGTCAGTTTTCCAAGTGAAGTCAAAAGAGCATCTGCTGAATTACAACCAGAAACACTTACATGGTAGGACAAGAAGCATGAGCTAAGTAGTCTTAGATGAAGGTAATTAGCAATTCAATTACAAAAAATCATGAAAATAGCAGACCAAATGACTTCAAAAGGTCTACTTTTGTTTAAATTTGTTTTTATTTCTATACCACTTTTGTATCACATATATCTATTACTATTGCTATAATCTGGATATAGAATCCCTCCAAGTCTTATGCTGAAATTTTATCCCCAATGTTGGAGGTGGGGTCTACTGAGAAGTGTTTGGGTCATGGGAGCAGATTCCATGAGGGTATAAATGGCTTGGTGCCATCCTCATACTAATCAGTGAGTTTCTGTAAGAGCTGATTATGTAAAACAGCCCAGGGCCTCCCTCCTTTCTCTCTCTCTTTCTTCCTCTCTTGCTATGTGATCTCTGCACATGACGGTTCTCCTTCACCTTCCACCATGTGTAGAAGCAGCCTGAAGCCCTCACCTGGCTGCCTCTGACACAAGGTAACTGCATTTAATGATTCAAATAAACAAATATCCCCAAATCATAGCCCTTAATGCTATCAAATGTAAGCTGAAAGGAGCAAACACATATCTTTTTGGTGGTAGATGCTGATGCCATGGTCCTTGTACAGCCTAAGAACTGTACCATATGTACATGCTGGTGCCATGGTGCTTGTACAGCCTAAAGAACTGTACCAGATGTAGATGCTGGTGCCATGGTGCTTGTACAGCCTAAAGAACTGTGAAGCAAATAAATCTCTTTTCTTTATAAATTACCCAGCCCCAGGTATTTCTTTATAGTAACACAGACTAAGACAATCATTCATACCAATAGTAAGAACAACATTTATTTCAGTGAAATGACATTACTTTTCAACTATTGAAAGGTACTCTTAAGAGAATATGACATTGTACATTTTCCAGAATTGACAATCCCAAGTCATAGAAACAAAATTCTGGACAGCAATCATTAAGCTCTGTAGTAAATGTAACTACAGAAATATTTATTTAAAAATATATATTCATTGTATGATCCCATTCATTTAAAAAGCAGATGGATTGTTTCTTTAAAACTATTTGGCCAGGTGTGGCTCATGTCTGTAATGCCAGCGCTTTGGAGGGCTGAGGCAGGTGAGTTGCTTGAGATCAGAGGTTTGAGACCAGCCTGGGCAACATGGTGAGACCCTGTCTCTACTAAAAAAAAAAAAAAAAAAATAGCCAGGCATGGTGGTGCACACCTATGGCCCCAGCTACTTGGGAAGCTGAGGTGGAGGATCGCTTGAGCCCAGGGGCAGAGGTTGCAGTGAGCTGAGATTGCACCACCTCACTCCAGCCTGGGTGACAGAGCAAGACCCTGTCTCAAAAAAAAATTATTTGAAAATTTAATAACGTAATTTTAAAAATAGTCACTAATAATCCTGTCATCCAGGGATAACTATTATGATTTTTTTGTCTACATTCTCACAATTCTTTATATATATATTTTTTGGTTTTTCACTACTATAAATGATTCTTAAATGAATATCTTTTGAGGTCATTTTTTTTCCCGTAAGTCTAAATTCTTAAGATTGATAGTATTGGCCCAAATGACATGATAATATTTACAGCTTTCAATAAATATTATCAAATTGTTTTTTAGAAAGTTATTCTACTTGGCCGGGTGCGGTGGCTCATTCCTGTAATCCCAGCACCTCAGGAGGCTGAGGTGGGCGGATCATGAGGTCAAGAGATCGAGACCATCCTGGCTAACCCGTCTCTACTGAAAATACAAAAATTAGCTGAGCGTGATGGCATGCGCCTGTACTCCTAGCTACTCAGGAAACTGAGGCAGGAGTATTGCTTGAACCCGCGATGCGGAGGTTGCAGTCAGCTGAGATTGCGCCACTGCACTCCAGCCTGGCGACAGAGCGAGACTCTGTCTCAAAAAAAAAAAAAAAAAAGAAAGAAAGAAAGAAAGAAAGTTACTCAACTTAATCTTCCACCATAAAGATATGCATTTGCTCCTTTCAGCTTACATTTGATAGCATTAAGGGCTATGATTTGGGGATATTTGTTTATTTGAATCATGAAATGTAGTTACCTTGTGTCAGAGGCAGCCAGTCATCATTAAAATCTATTCTTCCCATCTTCTGCGGCAAAAATCCATACTTCCCTTCTTGTACATATGGCTGCTCAGCTACTGGTTTCTTTTCCCAACGCCATGCAGCTACATTTCACTCTGTGCATAGTACGCAATGTGAGCAAAAAGACAACGGATCTTAATGGACACTGGATCTTAATGGATTTTGGCCCTAAAACACGGAATGCCTGCTTCCTCATGTTTTTTCACCTATCTGAGAACTGGAATATAGATGATCCTGGGTGATGTGTAGGAAGAACTACAAGATGGAAGGAAATGGGGTCACTGAATGATAGTGAAAAGTAAAACCACTCAGCTGGCTTGGACTGTTCACTCATGACTGTTATATGGGATAAAAATAAACGTCTATGTTTTTTAAGCCACTGTATTTTGGGGACTGTTTATTTCTGTAGCCTAGCTTTTGCTCTAAATTCTGAACTCATTTATTAATATTTTGTTTTGAGTTGTTTGCTGGATTTATTTTGTCAGATTCTTTCTTGTGCTAAATGGGTTTGAAATGACTTTGTACATTAAGGCAAATAATCTTTTCTTGTACATAACTTCATTTGCCTTCAAATTCAATTTAGGCAATTATATTTCTCATATTGGAATGATGAGCAATGCATTTCTTCATTTTACTTAGTGAAATTCTCTATGCTAATATACCTAATACTGTTAACTAGAATACTGAAATATTCTCTTTCTACTTCTGCCATTAACTCATCTGTAAAATTAATTTCCAAGCCCTCTTCTAATTCTATAAGTCCATGATTCATAACAGTTTTCATCATTGGAAAATTACAGGAATACAAAATCTAAGAGTTGCAATGTTAAACTACAAGAAGAAATAGAGAAGTACAAGCTGAGCAACCATAATCTAAAAATTTGACATCTGAAATGCTCCAAAATCTGAAACATTTTGAGAGGGGACGTGATGCCACACGTGGAAAATTCTATACCTGACCTCATGTGATGAGTGGTGTTCATAACTTTGTTTCATGCACAAAATTATTTCAAATATTGTATAAAATTACCTTCAAGCTATATGAATAGGATGTATATAAAAAACAAACTTCATGTTTACACTTGGGTCTTATCCCAAGATATCTCATGTATATGCAAATATTCCCAAATCTGAAATACTCCTGGTCCCACGCATTCTGGATAAAAAATATTCAGTCTGTATTATAGATTACCTAACTATTTTTGAAATTTCTGTATTTTTTTGCTACATTTCTTAAGAGATTGACCATCTCTTCCTCTCTCTTTCAAAACTCTCAAATAGGATCAAAGGTCAGAAAAATGTTAAAAATCAAGGACAAAAGAATTAGAAATGAGACTACAGCATAGGGAAGATCTCAGTAAATGTCTGGAAGCCGTAAATTAGATGGAAGAAAGGTAACCAAATAAGTTGAATTACCATCTAAATGCTTGTAGTGGGGGGCCTACTGATGTAAACCAATCACTGTGCAGAGCCTATGACAGACTCATCAATTAGAAGGCCTAGGTATTATGGAGAATGTCTTGCTTTCTTAACTTGCTACAACAAAATACCATAGACTTGTGTTTTGTAAACACAGAAATTTATTTCTCACAGTTCCAGAGGCTGGAAATTCCGAGATCAGGACACAGGCAGATTCAGTGTCTGATAAGGGCCCACTTTCTGGTTCATCTTGTTGTGTTCTCAAGTGAATGGGGTGAGGAAGCTCTCTAGGGTCCTTATATAAAGGCATTAATATCATTTATGAAGGCTTTCTCCTCATGATCTAATTACCTACCAAAGGTCCTATCTCTACTACCATCACATTGGGGGTTAGGATTTCAACATAAAAATTTGGGGGAACGCATACATTCAGTTTATAGCAGAGAGCAATGATAGACCTTCCTCAACTCTCTAGAGACTACTGTTTTATTCAGGAGAAGGGGACACTAGGCATTTGAGAATACAGGAATGAGGTGAGCAGCTAAAAACATAGTTTTTGGTGAAAGACTTTGTACCCACTGTGAGATCCTTAACCACCTCTTTTATTTCTGGAATTTCTGAAGTAATGTATCTAGGCAGGAAGTTCTGAATGATTATAGAGAAAATATCATGTATTCAAATTTGAATTTCTTTCCATGAAAAGTACCCTACATAATGAAAACCCAAATCATGGCCTACCATCATAAACTTTCAGAACAGTACAAATAAAGAAAAAAATTTTAAAGTTTTCATAAAGATAAAACAGGTCACAGTTTATGGACCAGGCGTGGTGGCTCACACCTGTAATCCCAGCACTTTGGGAGGACAAGGCGGGTGGATCATGAGGTCAGGAGATTGAGACCATCCTGATTAACACGGTGAAACCCCGTCTCTACTAAAAATACAAAAAAATTAGCCGGGCGTGGTGGCGGGCGCCTGTAGTCCCAGCTACTTGGCAGGCTGAGGCAGGAGAATGGCGTAAACCCGGGAGGCAGAGCTTTCAGTGAGCCGAGATTGAGCCACTGCACTCCAGCCTGGGTGACAGAGCAGGACTCCATCTCAAACAAACAAACAACAACAACAACAACAAAAAGGTCACAGTTTATTTTTGTTACTATATGTTGCAGAATTTCCTTCTTTTTCTAAGATTTAACAGTATTCCAGTGTATCACATTTTCATTATCTATTTACCTTACAATGAAGATATATGTTGTTTCCACATCTTGACTATTGTGAATAATGCTATAATGAATACAGGAATACTGATAAATCCTCAACATTCTGATTTCAATTCTTTTGAACAAATATCCAGAAGCTGGATTAGATGGTAGTGATCTTTGTAAGTTTTTGAGGTACCCCTATACTGTTTTCTATATTGGCTGTACCACTTTGCATTTCCAACAACAGTGTGCAAGGGTTCCAATATCTCCCTATCCTTGCCAATATTTAATGTCTTTTTTTTTTTTTTTGAAAACCACCATCGTGACAGGTGTGAGGTTACATCTTACTATGGTTCTGACTTGCATTTCCCTAATGGTTAGTGATGCTGGGCATTTTTTCATATATCTGTTGGCCATTTGTTTGTCTTCTTTGGAGAAGTATCTATTCAAGTCCTTAGCCCAATTTTTAATAGAGTTATTCATTTTTTAACTGTTGAGTCATATTTATTCCTTATATATTTTGGTATTTAACTCTTTATCAAATACATGGCTTGCAAATATTTTCCCCAATTCTATAGGTTATCTTTTTAGTCTCTTAATTGTTTCCTTTGCTGTGCAAGAGTGTTTTGATTTAATGTACTCCCACTTGTTTATTTTTGTTTCTGTTGACTGTGCTTTTGGTGTAATATCCACTAAATCATTGCCAAGGCTAATGTTATAAAGGTTTTCTGCTACATTTTCTTAAGTTTTCAGTCTGTTGTTAGAGTCTTTAACCCGTTGTGAGTTAATTTTTTTGTTAATTTTTTTCATGAAGAAGGTATTCTGCTGCATTTTCTTAAGTTTTCAGTCTTTTGTTAAAGTCTTTAATCCATTTTGAGTTAACTTTTTTGATATGGTATAAGAATCCAATTTCATTGTTTTGCATGTGGCTATCGGGTTTTCCCAACACCACTTGTTGAAGAGATGATTCTTTCCCCATTGATCATTCTTGCATCATCGTTGAAGATCACTTGCCTGTAAGTATGGATTTGATTCTAGGCTCTCCATTCCGTTCCATTGGTCTATATGTCACTCTTTATGCCAATATTATACTGTTTTGATTATTGTAGTTTTGTAACATATTTTGAAATCAGAAAGTGATGCCTCAAGTTTTGTTCTTCTTTCTCAAGATTTGTCTAGCCATTCGTGATCTTTTTTGTGTGTGGGTTCCATATAACTTTTGAACTGTTTTTTCCATTTCTGTAAAAAGGCATTGGAATTTTGATAATGATTGCACCAAAGCTGTAGATAACTCTGGGAATAATGGACATTTTAACAATATTAAGTGTTCCTATACATAATCATGGTCTGTCTTCCCATTTGGTTACTTTTTTTTTTTTTTTTTGAGACGCAGTCTTGCTCTGTCACCCAGGCTGGAGTGCAGTGGCCAGATCTTAGCTCACTGCAAGCTCCGCCTCCCGGGTTCACGCCATTCTCCTGCCTCAGCCTCCCGAGTAGCTGGGACTACAGGCGCCCGCCACCTCGCCCGGCTAATTTTTTGTATTTTTTAGTAGAGACGGGGTTTCATCGTGTTAGCCAGGATGGTCTCGATCTCCTGACCTTGTGATCCACGCGTCTCGGCCTCCCAAAGTGCTGGGATTACAGGCTTGAGCCACCGTGTCCGGCCCTATTTGGTTACATTTTCTTTAATTCTTTCATTAATGTCTTGTAGGTTGCAGCACACACGTCTTTTACCTCCTTAGTTAAGTTTATTCCAAGATATTTTATTGTTTTGATACTACTGTAAATGTATTTTTCCTAGTTTTGTTTTCAGAAATTTTGTTACTAGTGTATAGAAATGCAATTCATTTTCGTATGTACATTTTGTATTATACAACTTTACCGAATTCGTTTATTAGTTCTAACAATTTTTATGGTGTTCTTAGTATTTTCTACATATAGGATCATGTAATCTACAAACAGGGATAATTTTACTTCTTTATTTCAGATTTGGGTGTCTTTTATTGCTTTTTCTTGCCTAATTGTTCTGGTTAGGACTTCCAGTACTATATCAAAAAGAAGTGGGAAGAGTGGACACCTTTGCTTTATTTCTGATCTTAGAGAAAACATTTTCTGTTTTTTACCATTAAGTATAATGTTAGGTTGTCATTAAGTATAAGGTGGGCTTGTTATGTGTGGCCTTTATTATGTTGAGGTAATTTCCTTCTATTATTAGTTTATTAAGAAGTTTTATCATTAAGTGTGCTAAATTTTGTCTAATGTTTTTTCTGCATTAAGACAATTGTGATTTTCATCTT